>NC_077231.1:27096948-27299448 GCF_027887165.1 Monodelphis domestica | reverse complement strand
AGTGTCAAATTTGCTCATCAAATTTCCTTTTTAGCTCTGGTCATTTCAACAGAAATGCGTATAAGTCCTTCATTTCATTAAATATCCATTTCTTCCCTGGAATATTATGCTCAGTTTCATTGGGTAGGTTATTTGGGGTTTAGGTCCAGACTTTTCCCCCTTATAGAATATCATATTCCATGTCTTAAAAGATCAGAATCTTTTAAGCTGTTAGGTCCAGTGTAATCCTGATTGGGGTTCTACAATATTTGAGTTGTATTTTCTGGCTGCTCATCATATTTTCTCCATGGCTCCATGAAGTTCTGGAATTGGGCTATAAGAGTCCTAGGATTTTTATATTTGGGGTTTCTTTCAGGAGGTAATCAGTGTATTCTTTTTTCTATATTCTCCTCTTATTCAAGAACATCAGAGCAGTTTTCCCTGATGATGTCTTGCAATATGGTATCCAGGTTTTGTTTTGTTTTCTGATCATGATTTTCAGGTAATCCAGTGATTCTTGGATTATCTCTCCTGCATCTATTTTCCAAGTTGGTAGTTTTTCCAGGGAGATATTTCAGTTTCTTCTTTTTTTTCATTTTTTTAATTTGTTTTACTGTTTCCTGCTCTCTTATGAAATCACTGGCTTCTGTTTGTCCAGTTTTAATTTTTAGGGAGCCATTTTCTTTGTTGAGGTTTTGTACTTCCTTTCCTTTCTTCAGTTATTTTTCTTTTTGAGATATTGCATTTCCTTTTTTAAAGAACTGTTTTCTTCATTAAGTTTTTGTTTTAAATTGTTGATTTTTTCTATTATTTTCTTTTCTAATTTTTCTTCTAAATATCTTATTATATGTTTTTCTGTCCTTTATTTTAGAGCTCTTCCAGGAGTTAATTTTGGGCTTGACATCCTTTCACATATTCCTTTAAGGCTTTACACATTTTCATTTCTGTATTGCTTTCCTTTTCTGAGCTTGCATTTTGTCATCTTTGTTGCTGAAATTTATGTCTAGTATTGGGCTTTTTCTCTGCCTTTTGTTCGTTTTTGGAGTTCTTTTTCCCCTTGATTTTGTCTGTATGCTGAAGTTCAGCTCCATTCCTGGGATGGAGAGTACTATCCCTCACTTATACTATGCCTGGGGTTGGCTCAGCTGTCTGGGTCCTATATTGAGCACTTAGCAGAGTTGACCTGGTTGTTTCTGCTATGTGGAGGTCTGCAGCTGTTCATTCAGCTCAAATGCTTCCCAATCCCACTGAGGTTTGGTTGGACTCAGCTCCTCCCACTGCTGCCTGTGTTGGATCTTGCCTGGCCTCTGTTATGGCCAGACTATGTGGCGCTGCTTCCCTTCCGCTGCTGCCAGTTCTATTTTGCCTTGGTTTCTGCTCTTCCCCTGCTAAGGTTAGTCTGAACCCACTGTGCTTTCTCCTGTCACTTGTGCTGTATCACATCCAAGTTCCACTAAGACTTATTCAGCTCCTTATTCTCTTATTCTCTCCTCCTACCCCAGCTAGATGAGTCCTCTTCATCGTCTCTCCACACTGTTCTGGGCCAGAGCACTGCTTTACCTTATCTTCTGTTGGTTCTGCCACTTCAGGATTCATTTTGAGATATTTTTGTTCTTCTGTGGTTGTTTGGAGGGTAGCTGGCCAGCTCCAAGTGTTTCTTACTTTGCCATCTTGGCCAATCATGTTGTTTTTAATTTTTAAAAATGGAATTGAGGGGGCAGCTGGGTAGCTCAGTGGATTAAGAGTCAGCCCTAGAGACGGGAGGTCCTAGGTTCAAATCTGGCCTCAGCCACTTCCTAACTGTGTGACCCTGGGCAAGTCACTTGACCCCCATTGCCTAGACCTTACCACTCTTCTGCCTTGGAGCCAATACACAGTATTGACTCCAAGACAGAAGGTAAGGGTTTAAAAAAAAAAAGGAATTGAAATGCAAAAGACAACTCATTCTTTTTAGGTCTCTGGTGTAGATGGAAGGTTTCCCAATCACTCACACATGTAATAGAGGAAAGATCAGAGAGACATTCACGCTACCATTTTAGATTCACAGGTTAAAGAAAAGGAAAAGAGGAAATCTCCCATTCCTAGGTCAGCAACCACACACACACACACACACACACACACACACACACACACACACACACACACACACACACACACAAATACAAGATATATAGTATCTGTGGGTCCTTAGCCAATCTTGTCAATGCTTGGTTGTATAGATCAAATGAGTTAATATTTGTAAAGCACTCAAAAAGTGATAAATGCGTATTCCCTCTCCTCTCCCCCCCTTCTGTGTCATCTGCTCTCATTGCCTGAGTCAGCTGCAATATTTCTCATCATGCTTGCCATTTATGCCCCTTTTGCTTATCTCTAAAATCCTGTTTACTCCTCTAGAGAAGTCTGAATCAATATGATGAAAGAAAGAAGAGAAATGTGAAAGAGAGAATAAAGTACAAGATGAGGGAGTTTCAATTGGGGTTGGCCACTCCTATTTGCCCCTCATTAACTACTTATTTAAAAATTTTTTTTCAAATAACAAACACTCATTTTTTTCTCCATTCCACTCATCCCTTAAAAAACAAAAACAAAAACAAAATCCTTGTAACAAACAGCCATAGTCAAGTACAACAAATTCCCCCACTGTTGTTGAGTCATTTCAGTCATGTCCAATTCTTTATGACCCCTAAGATACAGGAGAGGTTTGTCATCTCCTTCTCCAGTTCATTTTACAGATGAGTTGAATTTAGGGTTCAAACTTGAGGCAAACAGGGTTAAGTGATTTGCCCAAGGTCACATAGCTAGTAAAGGGCTGAAGCCAAATTTGAACTAGAGAAGATGAATCTTCCTGACTCCAGAACCAGCATTGTATATACTACAACGCAAACAACTGCTCCTGTTCCATTACATTAATACACAGCAATTTGTTTAGCCATTGCCTAGTTTTTGCTACTTCAAAAAGAGATTACCAATTTTTGTACAGGTATTTCCTTTAATCTCTTAGTTGGAGGGTTCCAGTAAATGTTTAGCTGACTCTCGGAGGGAAAAAAAACTGTACACAAGACACACTTTTAAATTTAATCTGTATTATTAGCATTTTCTCCATCATTGGACAATCAACAAAATAATAAATGAAGCCCTGATTTGTAGCATTTGTCTATTTCTGAAACTCACACTGAAAATTTAACAATCGGCTCTCACAAGCTGGTTTGAGTTAGCTCCAACATACCTCTGATTGGATCAAAATTGCTTTTCAAAATGCCTGGCCCAGTTCACAGCTCCACCAACAGGGCACAAATGAATCTGTTTTCCTGCAACCCTTCTATATATATCATTTTCCTGTTTTGTCATCTTTGCTAATCTAACGGGGATGAGGTAGAACTTCAGAGTTTCTTTCATTTGCACTTCTTTAATTGTTCGTGATTTGGAAGCTTTTGTTCGTGGTTGTAGGTAGCGTAGACTTCTTCCTTTGAAAACCAAAGCCTCCTATCCTTGAATTATTTGTCCAGTAAAGAATGGCTTTTGGTCTTATAAATTTGAGTCACTTCCTTAGAGGCCTTTTATCTGAGAAATATACTTCCAAGATTTTTTCCCCTATTTCCAGCTTGCATTCTAATTTTAATTGCATTCGACTTGTTTACGTAGAGTGTAGGGGTGTGTGTGTGTTGCCCATACAGGTTATTCATGTCCACATAGGTCTGCCTGGATGTGGCTTGGAGGGAGTCATGAAGAGATTTCTCTGGAATCTCCTCTCTCCATCCTTCTCCCAGGGAGACTTTGATTCCTGCCAGGAGGGTGGGGCTAAAGATGAAACACTTTGCCCTCCTCAGAGAAGTAGGTTCTATTTCTAAAGAGGAGATCCACAAGAAGTGTCCTGAAGAATATCGTTCTGGAAATGTGGGTACAGAAAAGGAGCTGGCACAACCATATCATCAACAGACAGATAGCCTGAGTCCTTCACCCCCATCCACAAACCTAAAGCCCTAGAAAAAGACCTCCAGGGGGCAGCTGGGTAGCTCAGTGGATGAGAGCCAGGCCTAGAGATGGGAGGTCCTAGGTTCAAATCTTACCTCAGATACTTCCCAGCTGTGTGACCCTGGGCAAGTCACTTGACCCCCATTGCCTAGCCCTTACCACTCTTCTGCCTTGGAGCCAATACACAGTATTGACTCCAAGACGAAAGGTAAGGGTTTTAAAAAAAAAAGAAGAAGAAGAAGACCTCCAGCATGTCAGGGAGCTGCTTCTCTTTGGATGGTGTAGGAAGGCATGGATGGGATATCATCCACACCAATAGCCATGCCAGTGAGATTCCGAGTCATTTAAGGACTATAAGCAGGAGTGTGCTAGCAAATGTTTAACAACCAGCTTTGGGGAGGAGTTGAGGAATATATGCAGGACACACTTTTAGATTTAATCTGCATTAACACTTTCTCCATCTTTTCTAAAATCTAGACAATCAATAAAAGAGTCAAACCCTGATTTGAACCATTTGTTGATTCCCGGATATAAATTCATTTTACTGAATTTTAATTGAAATTTTAATAATTGGTTCTTATAAGTCAGGTGAAGCTGGCTCCAGCACATCCCCAACTCTTAAATCTCTGCAGAACATCAGGCCACAGGGCATTGTTCAAGGCCTCGGGTCATGCCTGTCCCTTCCCCCAGGATGGAAAAGTACCAAAAAAGGGCAGAATTTCATTCTGGAAGAATTCCAAATTCCTCCACCTCTTTCCCCATCTCACTGGTCTAATCCACTTAGCTGGGTTGTAGGAGGAAAGAGTCCCCGCAATCAAAAGTAAAGTTTAACTATAAATAAACATTGTAGAGGGAACAAAGTTTGAAAGTTTAAAGAGTGCCAGGCAGAAAGAAGAAGTCCAGTCACAGAGTAGCAGAGAACTAACTCACCCCGACCTGACTATGGATGTCCTAGTTTTTGTTCTCCAGACCATCCTGTTCCTTCTGACTCTGCCCCTTCACCTGCTCGCCCTGTTGGGCTGCTGGAAACCCATCTGTAGTAAGTACTTCCCCTATCTAATGGCAGCACTGACTCTCAGGAGCAACCAGAAGATGGAGGGTAAGAAACGGGAGCTCTTTAGCCAGATAAAGGAGCTGGCTGGAGCCTCTGGGCAGGTGGCATTGCTTGAACTTGGCTGTGGTACAGGTGCCAACTTTGAGTTCTACCCAGCTGACTGCAGGGTCACTTGCATTGATCCTAACCCCCATTTTGAGAAGTTCCTGGCAAAGAGTATGGCCAAAAACAAGCATCTTCAATATGAACAGTTTCTAGTGGCTCCAGGGGAAGATATGAGTCAAGTGGCTGATGGCTCGATGGATGTGGTGGTCTGCACCCTGGTCCTGTGCTCAGTCCAGAGCCCAAGCAAGGTCCTGCAGGAAGTCCAGAGGGTGCTAAAACCAGTGAGTATGATGGCTATGGAGCTGGGAAGGAGGGTCAGGGAATGCACGAGTAATGGGAAGAGACCCTGACACACGAGAGGTGCCGAGGAATGAGGTCAATGCCGATGAAAGGCATTATTTCTAGAGGCAACAGAATGACAAGATTAGGGTAATCAATCAGCCTGTGCTATCCAGGGATCCTGGTGTTTGGGGGACCGGAATCCACAAAGATGGAGGAAAGGGTCCTTACTTGGTATTTTGAAAGACCTGAAATATTTACAAGAACACAATTTTCCAGGGGTAGCAAGGTGTGGCCTTTAGGATGAGGATGATAGCAACTCTAAGAAAATATTGGGGAGGGGTCACATGGTCTAGTGTGCTTAGGACCCCAACCATCTATAGGAGGATATTCTATCTAAAGCTCCAAGGGACCTTACAGGTCCTCAGGGCCAACTCCCCCATTTTACAGAGGGGAAAACTGATACAGAGAGATTCAAATGACTTACTCCTGGTCAGACTAAGCCATGCTACTCACCTCCACTCATTAGATCAGCAGGTACAAAGGATGAATGAAAAGAACCTTTCATCCTATGGCAATCCCCACTGCCCAGCAAAGGCTCCTTCAACCTCCTCTTCCCAGCCCCAATTGCCCAAATCCCAACCACAAGGGAAAGAAATAGCTTCACTGCTAAGGACTGCAGAGTCATTCTGGGTGTGACCATGAGATGGAAGATTTGGAAATGAGCCAACCCCCTCATTTTATAGATAGAGAAAGTGAATTGCCTAATAAGAATAACAACTCACATTTAAAAACCTTCAAGGTTTTTGTTGTTTTCCACACAACAACCTCATGAAACAGATTTATAAATATTATATGCCCATTTTATAGACAAGGAAATGGAGTTGAGAGGGGGAGGGATTAGCTCATTTACACAGGTCAAAGCCAGGATTTAAACTTAGGTCTCCTGACTCTATGTTCTGAGTTCTTTTCCTACTCTGGTAAGCCCCTGAGGAGCCAGAGGAATACTGATATGAGCCCCAGGGACATCATTCCCACTGAGAACCAAGGTGATTGTCCCTGAACAGTGGGAGGTGGGCGCAGAGGAAAGAAAAGGGCTATCGAGCCAGAGGTCTCTACGTAAGAAGCAGCCTCTTAATAAATAAACAACCATAATTAAAAACTTGGCACCTCTGTAACAACCTCTTATAATTGTGTAGCTCAGTCTTCCAAAGTACTTTCTTCATTGTGACCATGTTTGACCTTCCCAATAGCCTATACAGTGAGTAGAGCAGATGTTCCAATCACAGAATCTCAGCATTAGAAGGGACCTAGGAGTTCGGGGGTCTCAACTAATCCTGCCTCTTTAAGTGTTAATTAAACATGATAAGTTGAGGAAACAACCACCCATGAATAACTTCTAGAATATGCTCAACAAGTATTCATACAGCTTCTACTTGAACATTGCCAGTGATGAGAAAATCAGTAACTGTCAAGGCAGTCCAAATATTTGGGGAGAGTTCCAGTTAACAGCCAATTAGTTCTTCCTCACATTGAACCTTTCTATAACTTTGACCTGTTGATCTTGGTTTGGTCTTCTGGAGCCCCACAAATTCACTCCTAATAATATTAATCTCATGTCTGTGTAGCATCATGAGGCTTTACGAAGTCCTTGCCCTTGGGATAACCTTGGGAGGAGGTAATATAATCCTTTTTATTCCCCTTTTGCAGGTGATTAGCTCAAAAGCTGGAAGGGGCCTTACAGGTCCTTGGGGCCAACTCCCTCATTTCGGAGGGGAAAACTGATTCAGAGATTAAGTGACTTACTCCTGGTCAAGCAACTCATAGACTAAGCCATGCTACTGACCATCTCTTGTTAGGGAATACAGACCCTGAGAAAGGTCTTGCCCACCATCATACAAACTAATCGATTTCTCAGGCAGTATTTGAACCAAGATATCCAACTCTAGCTAGCTATCTCCTGTGCATCTTAGACAAAAAAGCCCTTCAAATATTTGAAGAGAGTCATCTCATCTCCCATCCACACACACCTGTCCCCCAAGGACCTCCTCCAGGTTAAGCATCCCTCTGGCCCAGTTCCTTTGACTTCTCTTATATGACAAGGCTTGTTCAGAATTGATCCCAACACACCAGGTGAGGTTGCACCAGGGCAGAGTATGGATTATTATCCAAACCCAACATACATCTCCAACCTCTGATCACCTACACAAATGGACCCTTCCCTCCCTCCCTCCCCACCATAATCTAACCTCCTTCCCTCCTTGCCTTCCAAATCTTCAGCATTCTTCAAGAATGCTAAGGTGCTGGGTTCATGGGCTCCCATTGCCATAGTCTTCTTTGATTCCCCCCAATTCGAAGTTCTCTCCTTTTGCAAATTTTCCCTAAAGCACTTTGGTAGTTCTCTTCGGTGATCCAGAGCCCCCTCTCTTGCATTTGTTAATCTGCAACCATATGATACGAGGTTGTTTTCATTGGCATCCTGATGCCTGCCACTCCAGTACCTTGTACTCCGTATTCACTAAGTAAATATTTGGGAAGTCTGGATTCTTGGATGAAAAAACTAAGACATCAAGTGGTTAAGAAATTTACTCAAGCGAATTCATGGCAGAGTCAAGTCTACACCCTGAGGCCCCTGACTTTGGGGGGGTGGCCTTCCCATTGGGTCCTGGTAATGTACCTCTCATTCAAATACAGTGCAGTAAATAACAGAGATTGGGACTTTGACTGGGGGGAGGGAAGTGGGGTAAGGAGAAGAGTTACTATAAAGGATTAAAGGGGGGGGGAGGCTTGGACATACCCTTCCTTTCCCAAAGGTTATAGCCCTGTTTAAAAATACCTGGGGTTCAGGAGAATAGGGGGAGTTAAAAAGGGTCCACCCCTAAGTGACTTTGTAACTCTTCCCTCCCACCCAAGGGAGGTATCTTCTTTTTTTGGGAGCACGTGGCTGAGCCCCCTGGAACTTGGGGCTTGTTGTGGCAGCGGGTGGTCGAACCCACCTGGAAGCACATTGGCG
The DNA here is from genome assembly GCF_027887165.1 of Monodelphis domestica. Taxonomy (NCBI): domain Eukaryota; kingdom Metazoa; phylum Chordata; class Mammalia; order Didelphimorphia; family Didelphidae; genus Monodelphis; species Monodelphis domestica. The sequence continues at coordinate 27,291,046 of NC_077231.1, read as the reverse complement.
ATGGCTGCTACCTCACCAGGGAGACCTGGAAAGAGCTGGAGAGAGCCAAGTTTTCTAAACTACAACTAAAATGGCAACCCCCTCCCTTCAAGTGGCTACCAGTTGGTCCCCACATCATAGGACTGGCTGTGAAATGATCTTAGGGCCCATAAGACCAACTGAGTTATTCCATCCCTCTCTTCTTCCACTCCAGCCTGCTCTCTCTCTCTCTCCCACTTGGAAGGGGAGGTCCATGACTTCTCTGCCCTTTCCTCTCACTTGAGGCTTCTCCTTCCTTAGCTGGGCCTCCTCACTTCTCTTACCCTCTCTGCTGCTCTCCCATTAGGCCCCTTCCTCTTCTTCAATACCCATCTCCCAATTATCCCTCCATTGGCTCCACCACAACCCTCTTCACTTGTAGTTTCATGAACTGATCCATGGACTCAAGAGTAGACATTTATCCATACATATCTCTCTCCTCTTCTCTCTCTTCTCTTTCCCTTCCTTCCTCTTTCTCTCCTCTCTCTGCCTAACACCCCAAGCTATTATTTCCCTCTTCTTTCCACCCATCCAGGTTTCCTCTCCTCTCCCCAGCCCCAACTTTGATCATGTCATCTCTTCCCTGGCTCCCTAATAAAGTCTGTCTCCAGAAATCACTGGGTTGATCTATCAGTCCCACCTCATGCTCAAAATGGTACAGAAAATGTAGGAGCAGAGAACCGTAAAGGGGCCCTTAATGTGGTACTTAAATATTTTTTAATAAATAGACAAAAACCACTGAGACAGCCCAGCAAAGTGGTGTCTAGGGTGTGTGGGAGGAGTCCCAGGGGCAGCCTCACCTTCTCTTTTCTGCCAAGGCTAAGGCACTTCCAGGGAGGCACTAGGGACATGGTTTTTTGAGAATTAACAGAAGTAAAGAGAACCATGATTCTTTCTCTCTCTCCTTCTAAGTCAAGATATCATTGGCATAGTGGTCCTGCTTCCTCTCTCCCTGAATCTGCCTCCATAAACTCCCAGAACCAAGGAGATTATAAAGGGAGAAATGGGAGAGAGAGCAACAAGGCAAGGAGAAGAGTCAATGATCCTGGACCCTTTTGGTAAGCTGGCTCTGTGGACAACCACTCTCTCTGCACCCATGCTCTGCACCTTAAGAAGGCATCTTTAGGAGACTGTGAGGTGACAGCCTGCCCTTAGGACCAGAGAAAAGATAAATGGCAGAGCCATGCCAAGGAGAAGTGAAGAGCCGAGCTAGGCAGTTCCCAGTTCTGAGTGCCCATCAGGACCCAAAATAGGATGTCCATCAGTACTTTCTCTCCGGGGGGTACCCCAGTTGTTCCTCAAGATGGTGCCTGTCTTCTCCTCCTTGAAAAGTTGCCGGTCTTCACGGGGGATCTTTACCGCATGGTACTGGGGCACTGTGGCCTCGGGGTACCTCTTCCTCTTGAAGAATCCCACCTAAAAGAAGATCCCCAGAAGTAAAGGGTTGGGAGTGCCATGGCCCCAGGGGCACAGACACCCAACTCCAGTCAGTAGCTCCCCCTCTATATCCCCAGGATGAAAGGAATGAAAGGAATGAATAACTGGCAAGAGAGGCAATTATGTCTGGCCTGAGTGCCCATGGACCAAGGAAGTATTCTCTCATATTCCTTCCTTCTTCCAGGGTCAAAGGGACTTGAGGTTAAGTTGAGGATGAGGTGGGAGAAATTCCTTACTAAAGATGTAAAAAGCTAAATAGCAAAGTGGATAGAGCACCAGGCCAAATGTCAGGAAGACATGAATTCAAATCCAGCCTCAGATATTGACTAGCTATGTAACTCTGCAAGCTACTTCACCTCTGTTTGCCTATTTTCCCATCTGTAAAGTGGGGGTGATAAAAAAGCACTTCCTCCCAGGAATGTTGTTAAGGATAAAATGAGAGAATATTTATAAAGTGCTTTACAAACCTTAAAGGCTATAGAAATGTTAGTTATTATTATAATTGGATTTCTCTACTTCCTCTACACTAGTGGCTGAGATATTTCTCATTCAGGCTGGCCACTGCTCATCTCTCATGCCAGGCTTGACCCACTCAGGAATTTCCCATTCTTTACATACTCACCCCTCTATGCCAACATGGACTCCCACTGAGGCTGGACCCATTGTACCCATTGGATTCATGCCTGACTGGCTCCATTGGCTGCCTTCCCAGGCTTTCAGACACACTCATATTTCTCTAGCACTTTAAGGTTACAAAGTACCCTTCCCACCAGCAGCCATTGAAGGATGATGGAGGACCAATCTTTTTGTCCCCATTTTACAGATGAAGAGTTTGAGGCTCAGGAAGGCACAGTGGTCATACTGGTCTTGAAACTAGACCTCCTGACTGCAAGCCTAACACTGACCACTATGCCATACTCTGTGGGCTTATCCTCAGTCCATTTGTATCCCCTGAACACTCTCAGCTTTGAAAATGGAAGCAGAGAGTCCTGAGACTATCCAGAGCCAAGACTCCTTGAACACAGCAGCCTGGAACCAAGCCACATGCCCAAACTCACAAGATCCTGTGCCATCTCTCCATAGGCCATCTCACCCCTACCACTCCATGCCTCCTGGAACACACATGCATGCTATCTCCCAGATCTCCCACATGCTCAAACTTCCCAGATCTTTGCACACTCATTTCATCATTCCCCTAGCCATAGAGGCTCACCCTTCCACAGTTGGGGACAGAATTTCCTTCCCAAGTCCTGAAAGCTCACACAGCCTCCTGGCTCCTCACTTCCCTCTGCACACTCATGACCCCTGAATGCGGAAGGGGCCACCCTCCCCAACTGGGGGGATGTGCACACATTCACACACAGTTCTTTTACCCCACAGTGCCTGGGCCCCCTTGGTCTGCGGCCGAGGGCTGCACAGCCAGATGGGCCCGGTGATAATTGGTGGCAAATTGCCGGCCTCGGCTGCTCCGATGAAAGAAACCACACTGGAGTATTGGAGGAGGAAAGGGTCAAAAGAGAAAAAAGATGGGGAAGCCCAAGGAGCAGGGGGTGATGGAGGAGCAAGAGGGTGAGCATTTCTGGGATCCCTGGAATATTCTATTTGTCTGGCTGAGAGATTCATATAATTCCTTAAATTCCTGCAAGTTTCAGTGAAAACAGGGGGTAGAGGTCCAGGGTTGATGTTGGGAAGGGTCACCCTCATCAGAGAGGTCTTAGTTTCTCCAAGGAGCTCCAAAAGCACATCAGAGCTTCAAGTGCAGGTGAGACATGCATGAGTCTTTCTAAACCTACATGTCTCCTTCCCTCCAATGGATGATTCTCTGGCTAGTCTCATGACATAGGGGGAAGGGAATCTGTAAGCCCATTGTCCATGTGTACCTTCTAAGTACATTCAGGCTTTCCCAGGGATCCCAGGGAAGGAACCCAGCAGGGCCACCAACCTTGCCTCATTCTCACCTTCCACATAAGAAGAACGAGCAGAGCCAACACCAGGATTCCAGCCAGTACAGCCAATAAGATGACCCACCAAGGGACCCCACCAGCCTCCACAGCCATGGGGTCTAGGTACACAGCCACAGGGATCTGCAAAGGGAAGTGTTAACAAAATGGTAGGAGGAATGGAGGAGAACTAAAGATGGAAAGGAATAAATTGTCCCCCAAGTCTTGAACCTCACTTCTGTATAGGAATCTCGGAGCACCAGATTCTGTATAGATGACTTGATGGTGATGTTGGCTCTGACGATCAGATCCAGAGATTTCACATCTATGTATTCCTGGGGTTTAGGGATAGAGAAGACAGAACCCAGTGACACACACACACACACACACACCCTATATCCAAACTCCCAAACCTCTGTGAGGCCCCTTGGCTCCTACTCTCCCAAAAATACTGTACAATTCAACACCCGATAGTTCTTAAAGCACCTGCTGTGCTGTGAAGGTAGGATTCTAATGACCAGGAATACAAAGACAAAAAATACAGTCTCAGCAGAGATCTTTAAATTCATCCACAGTGAAGTCAACAGTTTGTTTCCATCAAAGGAGGGAAAAATGAGGAGGTCTGTGGTGGACTTGCTACCCTGAGGTCACTTGTTCCCACCCAACTTGTTCCCATAGTCCACTTGTTCCTATCACAGAAGCCTGAGAAAGACAACTTCCCAGTTGTAAGAATGTTTCAGGCTGAGATGAGGGAGGCAGTAGAGGAAAGCCCAGAGGTTCAGAAGGACCAAGGCACTTGAGAGCCTCAAAGGGCCATAGGAGAGAGGAAGCTGAAATACTTGCACTCAGAACTCTTTACCTCCAGGAAAGTACTGTTCCATAGGCGGCCCCAGACATGAAGCACTGCCTCCCGGTCAAAGCTGTAGAGTGGGCAGCTGTAGACAATGCAATTGGCAGTGCCTCTGGCACAGTCCTAGGGACAGACAGAGAAAGGCTCTATTCTCTGACCTCACATAGACCCAGATGTCCAACATTCCAAAATCATCCTCTTCCACAACATAATTTGCTCCAGGTTCAGAGCTTTCCCATAATCCATCCCCTCATGCCCCCACTGCAGTTTCCAGCACTCCATATTCTTCCCTTTCTTCTGCACATGGAAGAGAGGACCGTACTCCCTTGTAATCAATCCCCTTTAGCAGTCTGGTGAAACCCATGAACTCCTCATGAATAATATTTTTAAATGTACAAAATAAAATACATAGGATTACGAAGGAAATCAATTATGTTGAAATACAGTTATCAAAATGTTTGTTTAAAATAAGTATAGGTCCCAGTTTAAGATCCCCCTCCCCCCCAAAAAAAAAAACACTGTGATATTAGACTTGCTCTGTTTGGTCCCAAAGAATAAAACTGGGAGCAACATGGTTCAAAATTACAAGGTTTGATGTTCCCTAACATTAAAAAAAGTTCCCCAAGGGCAGCTGGGTAGCTCAGTGGATTGGAATCCAGGCCTAGAGACAGGAGGTCCTAGGTTCAAATCTGGCCTCAGACACTTCCCAGATGTGTGATCCTGGGCAAGTCACTTAACACCCACTGCCTAGCCCTTACCACTCTTCTGCCTTGGAACTAATACCCAGTATTGATTCTAAGATGGAAGGTAAGAGTTTAAAAAAAAGTTCCCTAACAATTAGTTATCCATATATATGATGGAAGCTTCAAAAGTAGGTGGTTAGGGAGAGTTTACCTTCCCAAGACAAATTCAGGAAGAATCTAAACACAATTATAAAATACTTTTCACACAAAATCAGATGAAAACAACTGAAGAAATACTAATTCCTCATTGGTTTTACATAATACCAATATAATAAATATAATACATATTAAATAAAACCAATATATTAAATGTGGCAATTCTACCTAAATTATTTTCCTATTCAGTGCCATGCCAATCAAGCTATCAAAAAAATTATTTCACAGAGCTAGAGAAAAAATAGTAACAAAATTCATCTGGAGGAAGAAAAATCCAAGAATATGAAGGGAATCAATTTTAAATATGCAAAGGAAGAGGGCTTAGCAGTACCAGATATTAAAACAAGCTGGTACTGGATAAAAAATAGAATGGTGGTTCAGTGGAATAGAATAAGTTCAAAACACAGTAGTAAATGACCAAAACAATCTAGTGTTTGAAAAACCCCAAGATACAAACTTTTGGGACAAGAAGTCACTATTTGACAAAAATTACTGGGAAAACTGGAAAGTAGTTGGCAGAAACTAAATGTAGACCAGCATTTTATACCATATACAAAGATATGGTCAAAATGGTTACATGATTTAAACATAAAGGGTGGTATCATAAGCAAATTAGAGAAGCAGAGAATAGTTTAGCTGTCAGATCTATGGGTAATGGAAGAATTGGTGATCAAGCAAGAGATAGAGCACATTACAAGATAGGAAATGGATAATTTTGATTACATTAATTTTTTTTAACTTTCACAAACAAAACAAATGCATCCAAGATTTGAAAGCAGGAAACTAAGGGGGAAATTTTTTATAGCAAATTTCTCTGATTGAGACCTCATTTCTCAAATATATAGAGAATTGAATCAACTCTGTAAGAATACAAATCATTCCCTCCTCTTGATCAAAGAAAATGAACAAGCACTTTTCAGAAGAAGAAATAAAAGCTGTGATCATATGAAAAAATGCTCTAAATCACTATAGATTAAAGAAATGCAAATTGAAACAACACTGAGGTACCACCTCACAAACCTATTTGATGACAGAAAAGGAAAATGACAAATGTTGGAGGAGAAATGGGAAAATTGGGACACTAATGCACTGTTGGTGGAGTCATGAACTGATTCAAACATTCTGGAAGAGCAATTTGGAGCTATTGACCCAACAATACCATTTGTAGGTTTGCATCCCAAAGAATTAAAAAACAAAAGTGAGAATGACATATATGTGCAAAAATGTTTAAAGCAGTCTTTTGACCAAGAAATGCCAGTACTAAGTCTGTATCCCAAAGAGATTTTTAAAAAAGGAAAATGATCTATATGTATGAAGATGTTTATAGCAGCTCCTTTTGTGGTGGCAAAGAATTGGACATCAAGGGGATGCCAAGACAAGAGGACAAGAGGTAAATAAACTATAGTATAAGATTGTGATGGAATTACTAACAGGTAATAAGAAAGGATGAGTAGGATGGTTTCAGAAAAACCTGGGAAGACTTTTATGAACTCATGCAAAGTGAAGCAGGCTGCACCAGGAGAACATTGTACATGGTGACAGCAATATTTTAAAGATGTTCAACTGTGAATAACATAGCTATTCTGATCAATACAATGACCCAAGACAATTCTGAAGGATTTTTTGTGATGAAAAATGCTAATCTACATCCAAAGAAAAAACTGATGTCTGAATGCAGATGGAAACACTTTTTTTACAGCTAGAGGATCTACCATGCCTGGAGTCAGGAAGACTTGAGTTCAAATCTGCCCAGACATTTACTAGCCCATTTACTGGGCATATCACTTAACCTCTGTTTGCCTCAGTTTCTTCGCCTGTAATATAGGGATAATAATACCTACTCCCTTGGGTTGTTATAAGAATCAAATAATAAATTTGTAAAGAAGCACAGTGCCTACATATAGAAAGAGCTATATGAATGTTAACTATTATTATTATTATCATTATTATTAACTAGGCAACTTGTGGACAAGTGGCAAATTCAGATCCTTTAGAGGCTAAAGAATTACTGCAAAAACTCCACTAATCAATATCTACACCAAGCATGGTTATTTTGATCTTTGTTTAGCATCCACAAAATGATACCAAATAATATAACAAATGATGAAACAGGGTCAACGAGATGACTTAATGGATAGAGAACCAGACCTGGAGACAGAAGGTCCTGGGTTCAAATCTGATCTCAGACATTTCCAAGCTGTGTAAACCTGGGCAAGTCAGTTACTCTCATACTCTGTATGTATAACAATACTCTGTATCAACTCTAAGACAGAAGATAAGGGTTTAAAAAATAAATAAATCATCTAACATACCTTCTGCAGATAGAATTATGCCTCTCGGTTATCTTACTATTTTTCAAATGTACGTGAAGTACTTGAGAAAATGCACATCCATTTCAAAGCATTATTGAATGCATACATTTCCTCAATCAACAAATACTAACAGTCCAATTGCTATCATATAATATATCATATAACATATAATAATATTATATAATAAATCCTGGGATTTCTTTTTTTACATTAAAAAGAGTTCTTTATTGTTCTAGACACTGAACTTCTACCAATGAACCCCAAAATTTCACACTAATGACTCCTATTGAACTTGAAGTCCACTAAAGCCAGCTGGGTCTTTATCATAAATAGCTGCTATCTAACTGCCTCTTCCTCATCCTATACTTGAGCAGTGAATTTTGCTTTTACTTAAATTCAGGATTTTGTATTTATTCCTACTAAGTTTCATTTTATTGTCTATAGCCCAAAAAAAAAAATATATATATATATATGCATGTGATTGTTGCTTTCATCTAAATCACTGACAGAATTATCAGGGCGGGGGTGGGGGGTGGGTTCTGTGGCATTCTACTGGAGAACATCCATTCCAAATGACATTGATCCACTAATCAGTATGGCAGTCCCAGCTAACTGTACTATATTAATCCAGCCTACAATATTCCATCTTCTCCATATCCCTTCCACACTTATATACAAGTAGCTTTCAATTATCTAGAGCAAAAGGAGGAAAAAATTTAGGCATGAATAATCCAAAATAACAAATAATCCCAAAATTATTTTTTTTATTTTGAAATTTTTGAAATTTGAAATACAGTGCTTGGTCTTTTTAATGCATGTTGCAGCCAACAAGGTGCCCCCAGTGGATAGAGGACCAGACCTGGAGTCCGGAGGACCTGGGTTCAAGTCTGATCTCAAACATTTCCTAGTTGTATGACCCTGGGCCAGTCACTTAATCCCAATTGCCTAGCTCTTGCCCTTCTGTCATAGAGTTGTTATTAGGACAGAAAATAAAGATTTGAAAAGAAAAGAAATATGCATGTTGACCTTCCTAATTCAGGCAAACTATTAAATGAGTTTGTAATCTCTGAGCTCAAAATGGCAGGTTCATGAGAGGTGGCATAGGATAATGTGGAGCCTAGAGAAGAATCAGCTCAAATTAAAAACTTACTCAAATAAAACCCAGAACAAGCTAATCAGATCACTGAATCATTTTGTGGGTGTCAGCAGCTTCCTCCAATCCCAATACCCATCAGACAGGGCGCTGTCCCTGGTTAGGAACTTTAGCATCTGCTTCCCCTGTTCAACAACATGGCTCTGGCCACAGTTTATGGTGCTGATTTTCACTACCAGGTTATACTGGGCACCTCCACACTGTAGAGTCCTAGGATCATTATATTTCTAGCTAGAAGACATCGTAGAAATCATCCATCCCAACCACCCAATTTTGCAGATGATAAAACTGAGACGGGGGCAGCTGGGTAGCTCAGTGGATTGAGAGCCAGGCCTAGAGATGGGAGGTCCTAGGTTCAAATCTGGCCTCAGCCACTTCCTAGCTGTGTGACCCTGGGCAAGTCACTTGACCCCCATTGCCTAGCCCTTACCACTCTTCTGCCTTGGAGCCAATACACAGTATTGACTCCAAGATGGAAGGTAAGGGTTTAAAAAAAAAAAACTGAGATGCAGAGATGTGAATAGTTTGCCCAATGTCATATCTGTAAAAAGTGCCAGAGGCAGAATTTGAGCAAAGACCCTTTGATTCCAAATCCAGAAGTTTACCTGTCGTAATCACCCAACCCTCATGCCTTCTTCCCTCCATTTATTTTACCAGGGTGATCTTTTTCTTCTTTTCTGCAGAGGCCACAGGCCACCAGGGGGCTGAGCTGCTGGACTCTGGCTCTGGCTGTTCCAGCTCCCTTCGCTTCCGATCTCCACTGTCTCTGTACTAGAGAAGGAACACAAGAAGCACCAAACTCAGAGCCTCAGGGGGATGTCCACTCTTTCCTTCCCCAGGCCAGACCCATGTTGGGAGGAACCAGCATTAAAAGAGTTGACCCCTCCACCCCTAGACCTGTAGCATATCCTCCCCAAGAGTTTGAGCCCCAATCATGTAGCTTCAGTAGCATATCCACCACCATTCCCTAACCTCTTCCCTCAACCTTAGTCCCAACTATACCAGTCCAAGGATGTTGGCCTTGGGAATACAGTCCCCCTGCTGCCCAGGTCCTCGACTCCCCTCCAGTTCCACTCTCATTGGATATAGGAGCCATTTCCCATTGGCAATCTCATGTGGCCACATGATATTTAGGAAAGCTGAACCCAGAGTGTTCAGTGACTGTCCCTGATTAGAGACCTGTGGGCACAAAATAGAACATGAAAGAGGGATTCAGTAAGTGTGCAAAATCTGGCACTTGCTGAAAAGATTACAAATATGTATGATTGTACAAAGGTAGAGAATTGGAAGGAGAGGCCCAAGGTGAATTGTGGGAAGGGTCAAGATGGTGACCAAAAAGATCAAGATTGTACTCAAGGCCATTGATTGAACCATGGTCAAAGGAAATGTACTAGCAGTGCACAAAATAATTAAAACTCTCTATAGTCATGTAAAAAATGTTCTAAATCACTATTAATTAGAGAGATGATGAAAACTAAAACAGCTCTGAAGTACCACCTATCAGACTGGCTAAGAAAATGACAAAATTTGGAGAGGATGTGGGGAAATTGAGACACTAATTCACTGTTGGGGGAGCTGTGAACCATTCTGGAAAGCAATTTGGACCAATGCCCAAAGAGCTATAAAACAGCACATATCCTTTGAACCAGTAATACCATTACTAGGTTTATATGCCAGAGAGATCAAAAACAAAAAGGGGAAGGACCGAGACAGACAGAGCACGCAGCCCTTCCGCACCCAACACCGTCTCCTAAGACCGACAAGACTCTTGGCGTCTTCATCTAACCGGAGAACCACAGCCCTTGATCTGGGCTCCGCTCTAAGGCCGGCCCTTTCTCACTCACTCCCACCTTGGAAAGATGGAACCCCAGGAGAGCGCCGTCCAGTACAGCCGATGGAACAACAGCCAGGATGAGGTCAGCATGAATGTGTCGACCCCAGAGAGCTCAGGCTGTGAGCGGGTCTACAATCGCTATGAAGGTGGTAGGAGGAATCGTTCTGTTCTGGGTCATCTTCATCATCGGCTACATCACTGGGTACTACATCCACAAGTGCAAGTAGCACTTGTCTGAGCCTGATGGACACCGTTTCCGAGGAGCCCTCCACCCACCCAGAGACCTCTTACCACCTGGCCAAGACCATCAGGCCAAGGCTGCCCCCTGGGGGCACATACACCTATAGAGATAGACACGAACACATATACACACACAACGGGACAAATATAGACACAAAGACTCTTTTCAGAGAAAGAGAGGATATGCTGAAACAAATACAGAGGCAGACACTGGATGAGAGAGAGCAACACAGATACACCAAGCCAAAACATTGGCCTGAGTGAGACTAGAAAGATGAGATAGATACTCTGATACAGATCCACAGAGATGCTAAGAGACAGACATACAATTAGGCACATACAGGCTAATTTACTGAAAGACAGACTCAGAGAAACAGACACACACTAACAACAGAAACAAATGTCTTCTCTCCTGCCCCAGGATAGAATTCCAGACCAAGCCATCCATAACCCAGCCCTCCCCTGCCACATTCCAGCCCCAGCACCCTCGGTTATTGAAGCCCAGGATGGCAACTCTCATTCCCACCCGCCTTGGTCACTCCTGTTTCTCCTCACCAACCAGATAACCTCTCCTTTGGACCTGTGGCTGCCAGAAGTCCAAGAAAGATGAGAGAAGCCAGGAGACAGGTTTATCCTTCAGAAACCTTCCCAGGGATGACTTATGTTCATGGCTACAGTCAGACCCAGAGTCCCTATGCAATGTCTACCCATCCCTACCCCATATTTGGTGAAAGCAGGACCTAGAAGGGAGAGAACCATTTGGTTGGTGAATGCCACAGTGGGAACTCATTACCAAACTGGCACTCAGAATGGGAATTAAGGCCACTTCTAGGGTTCAATTTCTGCCCATCCCTGCTCTGATCACAGAGTGGGGAAGTTAAATCTGACTCTTGCTGTGAGTATTCCTCCTCCTCCCCTCCCTCATTCCTCCACTAGTTCTACTACTTGAGAAATGACACATTTTGAGCCCAATTTCTATAGACATTTGTTGAGGAAGATAATGCCATCTCCATCTCCAGCAAGATTTTTTAAAGGGAAGGCAGCATTGTGTGTAGCAAAGAGGGACTTTCCCCATCTATAACATGGGATAGACTAGATGACTTTGAAGGTCCTTTCCATCTATGGGACTGATTCAACATGGAATTCTAGCAAAGTCAAAATTTTCCCATGGTTCCCAAAAGTCAACAGGGAAATTCCTAGCCTCACCTCTTAACTCCTTGTTCCAGCTCCAGGATCCTCCCTGAGGCTAAGAGGCACCCGCAGCTGTGTCACTGGTCTCTGTGTGTATGTGGGTGTAGGGGAAAGGTCTCAGCCTTTCAGCCCTGGGACCATTGTCAGTTATCCCCTCTGGTTATTGCTCTGCCCTTACCTGGATCTGCCCTCAATTGCAGCACATAAGTCCCAGGGAATTCTATTCCCCTGGCCTGCCCTGAAGGTAGAAAACCCCAGTAAATCTGAATTGGAGGGCTCTGGTATTTCTGATGGACCCTGGTGGAGCCAGGAGAAAGCGGTTTCTATCCTGAGGAGCCTTCCCTCCTGATCCCTGACCTAACCTCAGAGGCAGGGGCTGAGCCACGGAAGACTGGGGTGTCCTGGGTGTTGAGCCCCAGCTTCCACATTCCCCAACCCCCTTCCACATGCCTGCTATTCTTTTCAGAGAGCAGAATAATAGAATGAGAAAGAAGAAATAAACACTAGATGGGAAGATTTTAATAAACAGACACTAACTTGCTGTGTGACCTTGGACAGTTAAAAAAAAAGGGGGGGGAGGACCTATGTGTATAAAAATAGTTAAAGCAGCTCTTTTGGTGGGGGAAAAATTGGAAAGTGAGGGGATACCCATCAACTGGGGAATAGCTGAGTAAGTTATGGCATATGATTGTAGTGGAATACTATTGTGCTACAAGAAGTGATGATCAGAAAGAGCTCAGAAAGACCTGGAAAGAGTTACACGAACTAAAGCAGAGTGAAGTTAGCAGAACCAGTAGAACACAATATGATTTAATGAACACCTGTGAATAACTTAGCAATTCTCAACAAAACAATGATCCAAAACAATCCCAGAGGTCTCATGATAAAAAAAAAAATGCCATCTCCTTCCAGAGAAAGAACTGATAGAATCTGAATCCAGACCAAACAAACTTGTTTTCATTTTCTTAAATTTTTTTGTTCAAATTTCCTTCCATAAAAGGATCAGTAAGGAAAAATATTTAACAACTGCACATCTCAGCAAGGTGATGAGGGAGGGAGAAAGTGTGAGACTCAAAATTCTTTTTTAAAATGTTTGGAACTGTTTCTTACATATAACTGGAAGGAAAATTAAATTTAATTACAAATTTTTTTAAAGACTCAAGAACTAAGCCTTTGTATCAAGTATTCTGAATGCCTGCAGGGAAGATCACAGAGGGGCAGGAAGAGAGATCCAATCTTGAGAAAGATAAAAGTCTTCCAGACATCCCTTCCTCCCAATCCAGTTCCCTGCCTAAGGGCTCAGGGAGAAGGCATGTCTCTGTCTTCACTGCTCTAGGGCCAACTAAAGTATACAGATCTGTATTTTTTCATGTATATTTTGACAACCATTTGGATAAAATTGGTTCCCTATGTAATCTGATATATTTTATTTTAGGTCTTTTAAAACATGATTCTCAGAAGGAGTCAGATCATGGCTAAAGGGGTCCAGGACACTCACAAATAGCTTAAGAACCCTTGAGGTTCTTAAGCTCTCACCTTGAGGTGAGATCAATTCAATCCAACTGAATGAATATTTATAAAGCACCTACTTCCATTTATAGCAGAAGGCACTAGTCTAAGCCACCTCAATCCCCCTTCCATCATATGAATACTGGGCCCTTTTCCTGGAAACAGTAGCTTCACTTTACAGGTGAGGAAATGGAAGTCTAGACTAGTTAGATAGCTTGCCCAAGGTTCACTGGTAGATAAGAGGTAGAATCAACATTTGAACTCAGGTCTTCTCATCCCACTGTATCGTATCATCTTACAAGGAGCCTGGGACAACTAACAGTAGCCTTGGAATCACTGGAGCCCAATCCTAATTCAACTAAGTTTGTAAAAAGAAATGGACAGAGCAGGAGGAGATGGGTCTGCTGATGACTCACCGTGATCTCATACTTGACCTTGCTGCCCACATCCTTCTCCGACTGCATGGCCCTCTCACCCCTGACTACACCAGAAAAGAAGAGCTTCTCAGGAATTACCTTCCTAGGGAGAGAGATGGAAAGTGGACATAGCAAAGGGAAGGGAGACATAGATGCAGAAATTGGGGGAAGAGAAGGTGATGGAAGAGGTGAGTACTTGGTTAGGGTCAAGAACCCCAGCGAAAGAGAACAGATGGAGTCAGAGCCTAGAAGCTGGTAGAGCCACCCCCATCATGCTTCCATCTCAGCTGGAGCTGACTGTCCAGCAAGACACCCTCAGAGGATACTGAAGGTACTTACCCCACTATAGACAGTGGCAACTCAATGACAACTCGAGCATGGGCAGTAACTGGATGCAGCTCCTGCTCACTGATCCTAGGGGATGGCAGTAGGGACAGGGTTGCTGATGGTGAAGGTTATACCTACAGGGGCTTCCAAACCATGCCCACCCAAAAAATTACAGGTGCCCCTTTCCGCTTTTCCACGACCTCTCCAAGTGCCCACATGGCAATGCCCCTGGACTTACGTGGCCAGTAATAGCTCCACCTCTAGCTTAGTGGTCTCAATGGTGATTCCTGAAGTTCCAAGGATAAGGTAGAAGGTAACCTTGGGGGAGTGAGGAAGGGAGAGTGAAGAGAAAGGGCTGAGCTTTGAGCAGCTGCCATATATAAACACAGGGGACAAAGAGGGAAATACTAACCTGGGCTCCTCTCTTCATAGGATTTCCCAGCTCGCACTCCACTTGAGAAGCATTCTCATTAGACAGACAAAGGGGTTTCTCCTAAAAGGTAGGAAGAGTCCATTGAGGCTCTAGGATATTCCAAGCCCTCTACTCTTTCCCAGGTGTTCATCATGGGGCCCTTACCGCAGGCTCCAGAGCCCGCACCCCAACATAATGCAGAGAGTTGGGGAGGGAAACCAGGAGCTGAGCTTCATGGGCATCATCACCATCAGCTTCAGGCTTGGCTGGGTCTGAGGGCAGATTGGTGACAGTCAGCTCCAGACCAATGACTGGCTGACCACTCAGGGCAAACACAGCTGTGGTTCCATCTTTATCCCTGGAGGAGTTAGAGATGACATTCACTACAGAAGCCATTCTCCATATCTCTTTCTGTCTCTGGTCTCATCCTCCAAGCCCAGTCTGTCCGTGGTCTCCTCCTTTCAGGCTCCTACACCCAATTCATTCCTCCTTCTGCCTCCTTTTCAAATTCCATCTTCCCTCAATTCTCCATATATTCCCTGCTACAAACTCACAACTCAGACTCAAGAGACAAGATTGGCATTCTCTCTAGAGGAAAGCTTATCTGTTCCCTGTACTCTACCTCCCCTATGGTCACAGGGCCTGTCCTGTGATCAAGAAGCCCTTCCTGAGGTTTAATCTCTTTTCTTTCTGCTTCTTTCTTAGTCCCTCTCATTTCAGCCTCTCTTTTGGGGAAAAAGAATCACAGGTCTTCTTACTTCAAGGACTTCCCATTTAATCCTACCATTTCTGAGACTTCCCTTCTAGGACCTAGACTAGCCTCTTCAGTACTCCCATCCCCTCCCTTCCCCGCCTCCTCACATTGGCAATGGCTGGAACTCCGTGTCCCCAACCCGGGCACAGAATCGGGCACTGGTGAGCTGCAAGTTGCTCTGGCAGATCTTATCTTCTCCACAACCTTGTTTGAGGAAGTGGACCTAAGAATGATAAAGTGGAGAGGAAAGGGAGGTCACTGGAGAACCCCCCCTCCAGCAGTGCACTCCCAGCCCCATTTCAGGCAGTGACTACACACACCTCTGCCCTCTGGGTATTGGGCTTATGGGCATTAAGGATGGGTGCCAGTGGAAGCAACTCTTGCCCAGAGACTTGACGTTGGATTCTTGAAGGCTGGAGGTTGTAGGACAGGGTCACTATGACAGCCCGAAGCTTATCCTTCACATTATCCTGGGAAGGGAGATGATAACAGAGAAGAAAGAAGCCAGATTCAAACGGAGCGCACCTGCAGTCCCCAAGTCTTCAGGCCTGCTCAAGTCCCAACCAAAGATTGATTTGGAGCTCTAAAGGGATAACTTGGATGGAGGGAAGCTTGAGAGATACAAGCATGAGACAGGAAGAAGCTAAAAGATGTCCAGCCTACAGAAGGGAAGCCTGGGATGCAGCCGACATTACCCTAGATGAAAAATTCTTTTCAAAGAGTTTCTGACACATTGTACATTAAGAGAATTTACAGTTTCATATGTGTCCCTCTTTTGCTCTTCTTTGGATGCTGTTAGGTTCATAATAAAACAAAAGAATAAATAAATTGAATAAAGATCAAGGAGGTCCATGGATGAAGATGCCCAGTAATAATGTGTAATTATATAGTTAAAATTAATATGATTATTATATATCAGGAGACATAGATATATAGATAAAACAAGGTTGGCAAAGTTGGCAAAGTACTTTCCTCACTACGACCTAAGGAGGTAGGCTATTTGAGTAGTATTGCCCCCCCCCATTCTGCAGATGAATAAACTAAGGCTCAGGGGTTAAATTTATAACTGAAAATAAAACTCTTCTGACCATCCTAACACCAGTAGGTCACTGGCAAAGAGAGAAAAGAGGGAAAGGGAAAGGAATAAACACTGATATATCACCTGCAATGTTCCAGGCACTGTGCTAAGTAAGTGCTTTTTACAAAGGATTATCTCACAGTTCTGCCATGTAGGTACTATTATAAACCCCATTTTACAGTTGAGGAAACTAAGGCAAAGAGAGGTTAAGTGGTTTGTTCAAGGTCACATAGCCAGTAAGTGTCTGAGACTGTATTTGAACTTGGCCACTCCAAACCCAGCTGTACCTCCAACTGCTAAGAAAGGGAAATGTCTCTATGTCTCCTGGGATGGGAGAAAATCCCCTCTGTTGAACCTAGGGCACAGACACAGAAAGAAAATGGGCTGATCCTAGTAGGAGATTTGGGAACATTTTTGAGCCCTGAATAATAAATAGTGAACTAGGAATGAGTGCCAGAGGAGGGAGCTGAAGGGGAAACAAGAGGGATGGAGGGTCAAGGGCCTGCCTACTCACTTGCAGCTGAAATGTGGCATCCCCACACACTTGGTCATTCTGGTGCCGAAGCCACACAGTGCCTGAGGTTTGGTGCTTGGGGTCAGCAGGACTTCGATTGAGAAAGGATACACGAGGAACCTGACCCCGGAGGCGCCGGTCTGTGTCCCCATCCAAAACGTAATTGAGGCCTGGAAGATGGGGAAGAAGGGTTGAGAAACAATCCTAGCCTGCCCTCTCTCTCAGCATCCTCCCTCATCCACTCTAACCCAGCCAGGAAAAAAATAAAAGCAATGGCCTTCACTCACCCACACTGGGATTGTAGCTCCTGGGATTGGCAATATAGCTGAAGCAGACTCTGAGGTCCACACTAGGGACAGAGGGAAAAGTCCCCAGGTCAAGTACTGGGAAGACTCAGAGCTCTGAATCCTGCCCAGCTCCTGTCCTAGAGATGCTCCGGCAGCCATGACTGGATGGATGTACCAGCGCAGAATGAGAGAAGTCACATTTGGGAAATGGGATGTGGGAAGGAGGAACTGAAACCCAGAGCATCCAGGGCCAATGGTCCAGGGACCTGACACTTGGGACTTAGGGTTAGAGAGATTAGAAATCATCTAGTCCAAACTTTTCATTTTTTTTAGGTAGATTAACAATTTATTCATTTTTTCCCCAAACTCCTCATTTTAAAGTTGAGTAGACTAAGACCCATTGAGGTGAAGAGGGACCTTGGGAAAGGTGGGAAAGAGCAAACGGGATGGACTCCTACATAGATCTGATTTGACCCTCAGTGCTCTTGCTCTGGCACCAGCTGTCCCCCTCCCAGCTCCCCCAGGGCCTCGCCTCACCAGACCATGTGGCCATCGGCACAGTTGGGCAGCTCTAGGTCGATGGCTTGAGGTGAGATAGAGATGTCATGAGATACATGGAGGACGGGATGGGACCTGAGGATTGAAGTGATGGTACAAGGTAGGGATTACATAATAAAAAACCGGGAGATCAATAGGAATAGAATTTTAAGAAAGGTTCCATTATTGCTATATCTGGTTAAGAAATTACGACTTTTGGTAGACAATGTGATAGCATACTTAGAGAACCCTAGAGAATCAGCTAAAGAACTTATCAAAGCAATAACAACTTTAGCAAAGTTGCAGCCTAAATTCAAATCTGGTCTCAGACATTAACTAGCTGTGTGACCAAATCACTTCATCTTGTTGGCTTCAAATGAGCCAGAGAAGGAAATGGCCAATCCAGAAAAAAACCTAAGTAGGGTCACAATGAGTTGGACACAAATGAAAATAACTGAACAACATCAACAAAAGGCATAGAACAACATCTCATACCCTATACCAAGATAGTGTCAAAATGGACCAATGCGGGAGGGGTGCATTTGGGATGTTCAGTAGATAGAGAGGCAGGCCTAGAGATGGGAGGACCTGGGTTCAAATCTGACCTCAGACACTTATCCCTTATCCCTTATCCCTTATCCCTTATCCTTAGCCCATTGCATAGGTAAGGTTAAAAAAAGAAAAAGAAAAAAGAAAATAGAGTATGTGTATGTGTAACAGGGTATTGACTATATTGGGGAATTGGGGGAGGGAGAGGGTCCTTGGAATTTATCTGATTTTCCAAAGAGATGAAAGCAAGTTGTCAAGGAAAGTCAAACTGGATTAAAGACGTAATAGCTCTTAACAAAAATAAAATAAAATAAATAAGTCAGAGATCAGAGGTATAGTCAAACCCTTACCGGAAGAGTGCAACAGTGTCAGCCAGTGACCCCACCAACAAGTCAGGATAAGCATTCCCATCGACATCCAGGGCCCCAGAGAGCGAATAACCAAAGCTCTGAATGCCCACAGCCTCACCCTCCAGCACCTGGGAGCCAAAGATATCACATCACCCTTGCCTCAGTCCCTGATCTTTTCAAAACTTCTCCAATCACCTCTTTCCACCAGGTGAAGGTCTCCATGCACCACCACCACCCCCTCTGATGGCTGGTCCCCATTACTCTGGCCAGCCTCATCCTCACCTGGGCAGGTTTGGGGACAACCCCCAGGCTACTCCCATGATAGATGAAGACCTTTCCTTGTCCATCAAAGGGGGCGCCTACAGCTATATCTGAGAGGAACAGCAGGGATGGGGAGGCTCAGGAAGGAAAGACAGTTTACACCTTCAGTTTTCCCTAACCCAATTTGCTTCTCTCACCTCCCCTGACTTCAGCCCTCCCATTAGCTGCTTTATCTCACTATGTCACTGTCTGCTTGCTCAGGGTCCTACCTGGAAAGCCGTCCTGGTTGAGGTCCCCCAGGTTGACCACACTGACCCCAAACATAGAGCCAGGAGATCCAAAGAGACGAACAGGAGAAGCCCCTGCCCAGCGCCCTGCCTGGTTCACGTATACATACACAGCACCCCCCAGCTCCTCCTGTCGTTCAAAGAAATAGGGGGCACCCACCACCAAATCCGTCCAGCTGGGAAAAGAGAGAAGACAACAGTTATGGTTGGAAAACTCTAACCAGAACCTTCCCCCATCCAGGAGAGAGTGGCCAAAGCAAAGAAACCACCCAGCACCATCCAACAATAACCAAAAATGAAAGGACGGTCAGAGTAGAGGCCTGAGCCCTGAACCCTTCCCAGCTCTGCCCTTAAATTCCCCCTTCACTTCAACCTCTACCAGCTGACCAGAATCCCAGAGCCTCATTTCCCAGTGCCCAGTTGTGGGAAGAGGGCACTTGAAGCCCTCCAGGCTAACTGTGGCAGTGCCCCTTATACGGCTGATCCCTGGAGATGGCCCTTCTTACCCATCATTGTTGAGGTCGGCCACAGCTAGCGAATAGCCAAAGCCAGATGTCAGGCGATCCCCAGACAGTACAGCCTCGGGCACCAGTCGGCTGGCACTGTCCCTTCGAAGAATCACCACAGCGCCCGTGTGGTTGGCCCTTGGGGCCCCTGCCACAAAGCTCAGCTCATCTGCCCTCACCAGGCCCTTCCCTGAGTCAATGGAAAATCCTAGGGAAGGGGATCAGAAGCAAGAAGAAAGCTGCCAAATGAACACCTCCACTATTGGCCCATGCACAAGATCATGCCCTCAAAAAGAATGTCTGCTGCCTACATCTGCCTTCCCATTCCTCCTCCAACTGCTAGAATACAGCTCCAGACTCTCCTCCCATCTCTAAAAGGCAGGGCAACTGGGACTCAGGGTTGCCTTCAGCTCCCCATGGGGAGATCATCATGGTGGGTAGGGTGGGGATCTGGAGCAGGAAGGGCAGGATGCCTGGTTCCAAAACACCAACAGGAGTATACAGTAGAAAAGATACATGGCGTGAGGGGCAAAGGAGCCAATTCTAGCCGTTTTTAGAAGAGGGGAAGAGCTCCTCTCTGTAATCCATGCAATGCCCCATACTCCGTGCAGCCCTGAATAATATCACCCAGTGCTTTCTCTCTCTCTCTCTCTCCCTCTCTCTCTCCCTCCCTCTCTCTCTCTCTCTCTCTCTCTCTCTCTCTCTCTCTCTCTCTCTCTCTCTCTCTCTCTCTCTCTCTCTCTTTCTCTCTCCCTCCCTCTCTGTCTCTCTCTCTGTCTCTCTCTCCCTCTCTGTCTCTTTCTCTGTGTCTCTCTGTGTCTCTCTCTGCCTCTCCCTCTCTCTCTCCCTCTCTCTCTCTCTCTCTCTGCCTCTCTGTCTCTCTCTGCCTCTCCCTCTCTCTCTGTCTCTCTCTCTGTCTCTCCCTGTCTCTCTGTCTCTCTCTCTGTCTCTGTCTCTGTCTCTCTCTGCCTCTCTGTCTCTCTCTGCCTCTCTGTCTCTCTGCCTCTCTGTCTCTCTCTGCCTCTCTGTCTCTCTCTGCCTCTCTGTCTCTCTCTGCTCTCTCTCTCTCTCTCTCTCTCTCTCTCTCTCTCTCTCTCTCTCTCTATCTCTGTCTCTGTCTCTCTGTCTCTGTCTCTCTGTCTCTCTCTCTCTCTCTCTCTCTCTCTCACACACACACACACACACACACACACACTTCCTTCTATCATCCTAGGCAGGAAGCCCTCCTAACCAGATCTCCCACTCCCTCAGCTCCCAAACCTCATTTCTTCCCCACTGGAGGAGAGATGGAGGCAAAACAGGAATAATGACTTACCAAAACCCAGGATAATTTGACTGCATTTTCCCCCTGTCTCTCTCTGCCCCCGTCCCATGGGGCTGGAGAACTGTCCTGTAAGCTCTAAGGCATGAACTACCTTATCCCCTCTCCCTACATCTTTGTGTCTCCCAGATTAACAGAGTCCTCCCTGATGGCTAACTTCCCCCAACCTGCTATAGTCATGGATGAGGAATGTCAGTTCTCCCTTCTTGGACACTCCTACAGAGTTCCTGAGTTTCCATTCCCTCCTCAGCCTTCTCCTCAACTGCCATGGCCACCCTACCACCAGCTTCATTCCTGTCTCAGAGCTCAGAGTCAACATCATCTTGGTAAATGGGGGAAAAGAAGAGAGGAGAGTCACCCAGGAGGAGGAGGAGGAGGAGGAGGATAAAGGCCCAAAAGAGGGGTAGGGCAAGGGGCTTACAAACCTAAGTAGCTATTGAGAGCCAAGTCTCCAGCTGGTGCCGTGAGCCGGTCAGCGGGTTCCAGGGTTTTATACACCAGCTGGTCAGGATCTGAGCTATCAATGTTGGTCATAAAGAGTAACCCTGCGAGATTGAGGGGGAGAACACCAAGGAGAGGAGGAGAGGAGACATCCAGAGGTAGGGAGTGGGAAGGACACACCAATATGGGGATGAGGGATGGAGACACAGAGAGAGACCGAGAGAGATCAGAGAGGAGAAGGAGGAGAAAGAGAGAAAAGGAGAGAGAAAGAGTAGCAGAAAGAGAAATAGAAAGTCAAGGACAGGAAGAGACAAAAGAGAGAGACCAATGGAGAGACAGAGGGAAGGGAGCATGGAGGGGGGAAGAGAAAGGAAGTATGGGTTAGAGCAGCCCTGGGCTGAGGAGCCCCATACCAAAGTAGCTGTTGGCAGGGACAGGGATGAGGCGGGGGTCCTGCTCCTTTTCTCCCCCCGCCTCGTAGGGCCCGTCGTCCAAGTGGGCCAGGTCCATGGAGCCCTGGGCACAGAGTTCCACCCGGGCAGTGCCTGCAACAACATTCCCATTTAGTGCCAGGGGGAGGTGCCACTCAGTCTGAACCCCGAGTAGACCAAACAACTCCCCTGTAGCCTTCACCCAAGCCCGACTTCAGCCCAAGCCCCCTGAAGCCCTCCAAACTCAGCATTGCACTCACCAGGTGTCAGCCTAGCCAGGAGCAGCGTGCAGAGGTGTGGGTTGGTATGTGAGAGCATGTGCTGACATGTTCATGCATTCAGATGCTGACAAGGGCATGTGTCTGCCCATAAGTGGACCTTTCCATGCACTCAGTACTCATGCTGGGAGATTTACTCGTGTGTGCTAGGAGATCTGGATCTATTTGGCCATGTGCACACATCTGCTGACTTAGCAGGGCATATGTGCACACACAGTGGCCCAGGCCACCAGGACACAGGACTGTGTGCAGACTGGGTTGTCTGGCCACAGACCGGCCCCTGGTTCCATCTCTAGAGCAGGGAAGGGTACAGGCATCCCAAGATCCAAAGGGTAAGAGGGGAGGTTAGAAGAGGCAAACGGGGGACAGGTTGGATCCCCCGCCATTTACCCCTTTCATAAGGAGAGACTCACCCTTCCAGTTGTAGGTTCCAGGGGCCCCAAAGAGGAGATAATGGTTGTCAGGAGAGAAAGCAGCTGAGGTTCCCTGCTGACAGAATCCAAACTGGTCATGGCCCTGGGGCCGTCCCTCGCAGAATTTCCACTCTCCTCCATCCAGCTCATCCCGGATCGTCAAATCTTCACTCAGCACAAAACATCGGCCGATCACATCTCGAGTCTCCAGGGTCTGGGCCACCCGCTGCCTTGCCTCATACAAGTGGGCACAGGTCTGCAGGATATGGGGCATCAAAGGCATCAGAGCTCCCCATACTGCAACACTGGCACCCAAGGGTGCATGAATACAGACAGGGTATATATATATATACCAATACACAGCATTGATTCTAAGAAGGTCAGGTTCGAATCAATGCTGTGTATTGGTTCTAAGGCAGAAGAGCAGTAAGGGCTACGCTATGGGGGTTAAGTGACTTGCCCAGGGTCACACAACTAGGAAGTGGCTGAGGTAAGATTAGAACACAGGACCTCCCTAGCCTGGCTGTATCCACTGAACTACCTCACTTCCCCCAACTGTATGCTTATTAATAGCCACATTTGTTCACACTGTCAATAATTACCCAGAAGTCATAGATTCGATACTGGAAGAGACCTCAGAAGTTATCTGGGTCAATTGATCTGGAAGCATTTTAAAAGTGTTTGCTAATATGCTGGGAATGCAAATACCAGAGTAAGACAGTTCCCATCCACAAGGAGCTTCCATCTTCCTAGACTAAGAAAGCATAGTGTCAGAAGTGAATACAAGGTGCTTACAAAATAAATATGGCAGTGTTTGGAGCTGAGGACTGACCCCCTTAAAGGAGGTCTTGAAGGGAGTCAAGGACTCCAAGGCAGAGGCAGGGGTTCCAGGGACAGAAGACAGAGAGCCCATACAGAGGCATGGAGGTGGGAAATGTCTCATACAAGGAATTGTCAAGTAGGCTATCCCATGAGGACCACCGAGTCAGTGAGAAGCAGTTATATGGAATCAGCCTGAAAAGAAGGGCTGGAGCCAGACTGCAAAAAGGCTTAAAATACCAGGAGTTTTTACTCCATCTCAAAGGCAACAGAGAGATATTAAAACTTTGTGAGCAGAAGAATGGCATAGTCAGAGTGGTGCTTTAGGAAAGTCCATTTGGGGGCAGTGATAGATGGCCAGGCCTGGAGTCAGGAGGTCCTGGGTTCAAATGTGGTCTCAGATACCTCCTAACTGTGTGACCTTGGGCAAGTCACACTTAGCCCCAATTGTCTAGCCCTTAGCACTCTTCTGCCTTGGAACCAATACTTAGTTTTAATTCTAAGACCAAAAATAAGGTTTGTTTGGTTTTTTAAAGAAAGAAAAGAAAATCAATTTGGCAACCTTCGGGAGGGTGCTATATAGGGAGACACCAAGTGAAAGATGGGAGACCTGCCTCTATCATCCCTTAACCCCTCTTCTCCACTTATGTCAAATCCTTCTTCAAGTCCCAAACCGTGTCCTACCATCTCCTTCATGAACCCCTCCAGGACACATCCTGCCCTTCGTCTCTGGTAATTGACTGTGTTTTGTTCATCCATTAGCCACTCCGTAGTGGAGGGATGATCATTGTTTGCCAGAAAATAAAAACCCTGACTGGCAGCACCCATTTTGCTTTGGGCTTTGGAGTCCCAGGATCCAGGACAGCCCCTTGTATAAACGAGGTGATCAGAAAATGCTTGCTGAATGAAGAAGCAATCTGGGGCCATTTCCTAATTTGGATATTGCTCGTTAACGACTCACACCCTTCCCCCCTAAAGCCCAATTTCAGTGCTTCCCCTTGGCACGGATGTGATCCTGGGATGCCATCAGCAGAGTTTAGGCTCTGCCAGGTCCCCCCAGCTGGAACAATTCACAACAGAGTCCTCAGGGCACCAGCCTAGCTAAGTTTGTGGCCCAAGAGAGTGGGACATTTGACAACTCACAAAGAACGACTGTCTAAAATGTTCATGGTAGAACAGTAGAGGAAACTCCCACATCTAATCATGGATTCTTTAAAAACTTGGCTAGGCAGTTCTGTGGATAGAATTCGAGATCTGGAGCCAAGAGAATGTGAGTTCAAATACTGCCTCATATACTTTAACTAGAGTCAATTAACTTCTTTATGCCAGGCTCATCATTCAGCCTCAGTTTCCTCATCTGTAAAGTGGGAATAATAGTCCCTATCTTACAGGGATGCTGTAAAGCTCTTGATATAAATGCTAGCCCATAGCTGTGATTATTGTCAAAATTTCAGAATATTCTAGTGTTTCTCCCATGGTATTTCTGTCTATCGCTGTTGTCCAAAGAAGAATGGAAGCTCCTTGAGGGGAAGGGGCATCGTACATTTGTCTGTTGTCCCAGCCCCTACGATTGCCCTTTCCACATACTAAGCAAGACATTTCTCTATTAAAGAAGTAACCTAACCTGGTGGTAAAGCCAAGCTCAAAGAACAAAGGTGAAATGAACCAACAGCGGCACTCACCACAACCTTGCCCCCAGGGCCCTGGCTCCGGAGACTGACACCCAGCCACTGGTTCTCTTTGCTCTCCTTCTGCACTTCAGCTGTAGACAGGACAGTAGGCAGTAAGGTAGAAAGAAACCACGTTCAATATTCCCACCCTCCTCCCTTGTCCATCCCTCCAACCCAGATGCCCTCCTCAGCTCAAACCTCCTTGGTCGATGTCCACTCGGTAGCAATCACTCTCATCACGGGTCAGAGGGCAGGCGTAAAGGCCTCCAGTACGGTTAGCTGCCTGGCTGGGGAGGGCCACCGCTTGGGGAGCACCTACCAAAAGCCTGCAGAATGGGAGGGAAGGAGGGAAAGAAGGAGGGAAGAAAGGAAGGAAAGAAGGAGGGAAGAAAGGAAGGAAAGAAGGAGGGAAGGAGGGAAGAAAGGAAGGAAGGAAGGAAGGAAGGAAGGAAGGAAGGAAGGAAGGAAGGAAGGAAGGAAGGAAGGAAGGAAGGAAGGAAGGAAGGAAGGAAGGAAGGAAGGAAGGAAGGAAGGAAGAAGGAAGGAAGGAAGGAAGGAAGGAAGGAAGGAAGGAAGGAAGGAAGGAAGGAAGGAAGGAAGGAGGGAGGAAGGAGGGAGTTAAAAGAATCTCAATTTTCTCCAAAAAGACAGCCTGGCATTGAACATAGCCTGGCACTGGCGTTGGAGTCCAAGGACTTGGATTAAAATCCCTTCTCAGACACCTCTGCCTGCATGACCTCAGAAAAATCCCTTGTGCCTTAGTTTCCCTTTCTGTAATAACAACAATGACAGCTAACATTTATTGAGTTTTTCATTTATTAAGTTTTTCAAAATCTTTTACATAGACTATTACACTGAATTCTTACACTGTGAGGTGGGTGCCATTATTATCCCTGTTTTACAGTTGAAGAAATTAAAAGAGGCAGAGGTTGAGTGACTTGCCCAGGGAAACAGCTAGCAAGTGTTCAAGGCTGAATTTGAACTCAGGTCTTCCAGACTCCAAATCCAGTGCTCTGTCCACTTCAGCACCTAACCACCTCTAGACATGCAGACGGGCCCCAAAATTGACCCCCATTCCCTGACCCAACTCTTACCACAAGGACTTCAGTCACAAATATCTCCACTCAAAGAATATAGAACATATGTTCTCCCTTGACTCAGTAGTGTTAATTTGAAAGAACCGCTTGTTCCCAGCACCTGTTCCTAAATGCCCCACCTCCTTCACAGCCAGGGTTCCTTTGCCAAGTTTGCCCCCTTTCTCTGACCTAATTTGTTCCCTACGAGATGCCAAAAATGCTGGGGTGAAGGCAACAGGTGCCCACAGCTGGCACGGAGAGGCTGTCCGGATGTCCCATTCCAGGAGACCTTTTGGTCCCACTAAGCTAAGCCATTACATCAATAACCACCTCCTCCAAATTCCCCAGAATTCTTCTCTACTGTTTCGAGTTGGGCTCAGGGTGAAGTGAGGCAAGACAGAATGGTTTCTCTGTTTCTCTGCAAACTCCACTCTCCCTCTCATGCCCCTTCCCTTCTCTCTCGTTCCCCTCATTCCAATGGTCCCTCCACCCCATCCCCTTTCTCCTCCCCCCCCCTTATAACAACATTCTCTTTCCACATCCCTCTGCATTCTCCCCATCTTCCCTCATCTCCTCACCCCATCTTTCTCTACTCCTTTTTCTCACCTCCCCATTTCCTCTCCCTCCTTCTACCATCAAACTCCCCACCACTGCTCCCGCTTTCCCAGCTATGACTTTTTTGGCCCAACAATTTTCCATAGTCACAGCCAAAGCTCTGGCCCCAAGGGAGAGTTATGCTGGGAATGGAGATGCCTGAGCCCCCTGGGGTGTGCGCGTAGGCTCAGAAGCTGGGGGAGATTGAGAGGGGAAAATCAAATAAGCCCATTTGGCCACAGAATGAGGAGGTAAAGCCAGGGTTGGGGGAAACTTCATTTTCTTAGATTCTCTTAAGGTCTTCTGGCTCCTTGCTCCACCTCCCATCCTGGTAGTAATAATTCCCATCCATTCACCCTCCTTTCCCATGGCCAAGGCCAATGGCCATGGTGAGCTATGACAACCATTTGGAAAGAAGACGTTGTCCCTCCAGGAGCCAGAGGAAGAGTTAGAGGAGCCTATACCTTGAAGTCCCCTGGTTGGGGCAGTAAAACTTTTTTTTAAACCCATTATGATTCAATGGATTGAGCCAGGTCTCGAGAAGGGAGAAGTCCTGGGTTCAAATCCAGTCTCAGACACTTCCTAGTTATGTGATCCTGGGCAAGTCACTTAACCCCCATTGCCTGGCTCTTATTGCTTTTTATTTTAAACCCTTATCTTCTGTCTTAGAATCAATACGTTCTGTTGGTACCAAGGCAGAAGGGTGGTTAAGTGACTTGCCCAGGGTCACACTAGGAAGCATCTGAGGCTAGATTTGAACCCAGAACCTGTCATCTCTAGGCCTGCTCCTCAATCCACTGAGCCACCTAGCTCAGTTGCCCCTTACTGCTTTTCTGCCTTGGAACCAATACACAGTATTAATTCTAAGACAGAAGGTAAAGGCTTAAAAAACACAAAAACATACTTTGCTTCTCAGCAGTACAGGATTAGACACTTGGAGTTCAGGGACTTGCCCAGAGTCACACAACTAGGAAGTATCTGAGACCGTATTTGGACCCAGGTCCTCCTAACTCCAGGTTCTCTAACCACTGAGCCTGGTTGCCCAGGTCAGTAAAACTTTTAAGGGAACTGAGGGTCAAGAGAAGGAAGGGGGCCCTAGGAACATCCCGGAAGGATGGCATGGCTCCGTGTCTGTAGCTACAGTGACTGAAAGCCCCTGCAGTGTTTAGCATGCTCACACAATACTAATAATGAGGCCCAGCATCTAGATGGTGCCCTGTGGCTGATGGAGCACTTTGCAGAGGAGGCTCTGGTCTTTGTGTTACAAGCAGCACTTAGCCCGGTTCTCTGTACACAATACGTACTCAATAAACATTGGGAGAATGGATGGATGGAGAGATGGGGGACCGGCACGTGGGCAAGTCAATATAGATTAAAGCCTCAGCAGCCTCCAGACAGTGGCCAAACGCACCCAGCAGACACCTGGGAGCCCCTCAGCTGTACATACATGCTGAGTCCAGGTTGCTGGAACTAAGGCTGGAATTTGCACAGGGCCAGGCTTGTGTGAGGAGGGGATGGGAAAAAATCTGTCCCTTAGGTTACTCTGGGGACAGAAAAACTAAGTGTCCAGATGGGCCCAGCCCCATGGGAGGAAGAGGGAAAAGAGAGAGTTGGAGTAACGGAGAAGAGGCTCTCGAAGGACACAGGCATGGACACAAGAACTTGGACCTCAGGATTCTCTGGGCTTTCTTGGCATCCCTCCAGCTCACGTTCCCCAGCCTTGACTGAGGTTTCTGAGCTCTTCTCCCCTCCTCCCTCACAAATTTCCCAGTCCCTGATCCTCTCCAACCTCCAGATGGAATAGTAGCTACAGTAGCAGCCACTGACAGGAGAAAAAAGGAAGAAATACTCTCAGCATTTGGAAAAAACAGGAAGGTCAGGGGCAGCATGAACTGGGAGATGTTTGTCCATATGAACCTCCATACTTCCGGGACAACACCATAGAGGGGCCGGGATTGACACAGTTCGGGTGGGTAGGAGGGAGGCAGAAGCATTCTGCATGTTCTCTCAGGTATAGGGGGCTCAAGTTTGAAAGGAGTTCCTCTGGAGGTTCTTTCTGGAGGTCTTTTAGACTAGGAAGATTCTTTGAAGTCTCTTCTATGAGTTCTCTCAGTCTAGAGGTTCTCTCAATCTAAGTACTCTCCTCTATGGGGTCTCCTCTATGGGTTCTCTCAGCACAGAGGGTTTCTTCTGTGGAGTATCCTCTCTAGGATCCCCCAATCCAAAGGTTCCATCAGTCTGGGTGGCTTCCCTCTGGGGGATCTTCTCTAGGGATTCTCTAGGTCTGAGGGGCTCCCCTCTATGAGGTCTCTTCTGTAGGGTTTCCCCTGTAAAGTCTCTTAATCTAGGAATTCCTTCACTGTGGGGGCTCTCTTCTGGGGGAATCTCTTAGCTCTTGGAGTGCTTCCCTCTGTGGAGAACTTCTTTCTAGATTCTCTCAGTCTAAGAATTCTCTTGGTCCAAGGGAGACTCCCATCTTAGGGAGCTCTTCTGGGTAGGTGGGTCTCCTAGTCCAAGATCTACAATCTGGAGTATTCTTCTGTGAGCATCTCTCAGTCCAGGGGCCCCTCTAAACAGCTGTGCAGCTTATCTCCCTAACTTGGGGGGAAGAAGGATGGAGAGGATATTTGGAGGCACAGAGGAGAGAAGCAATGCTGAAATTACACCTGGAAGAATTTCTGATCTCTACCTATCTTGCCACTCGCTCAGTGTCTAGATCTTTCTGGCAGAATGTGGAGGGGTCCACCAGCTGAAGCAGAAGATGGCCCTGGCAGTCTGCTCATCCACCAAATGCCTCCCCCACCCCCCAAGGCCAGCACACCCTGGGGGAAAGGAAAGGTCAAGCTCTACCCTCTAAATCAGTCCCCAGAATGGCAATGCTGGGGGAGGGAGCTATGAAAGCTTGGGGGGGGGGGGGTACTAAGCTGGTAAAAATAACTTAGAGTTTCCCTAGAAATAACTGTGCTCATCATGTCCTAAAAAGGTCTCCAAGTCTGGAAGACTTGGATATCTGGCAGACAGAGGAGTTAGAAGGCTCCATGGAAGAGAATGTGAGGGACTCCAAAAGAGGGAGAGGCACTCCTCACACAGCACCTTATAAGTTTTAGTGACCTGTGGTACAAAGAAAGAGTGAGTAGCCAGCCCCATCTCTAAGGGAGAAAGACTGTACCTGCCAGTACTACCACCCCAGCCCCTTCCAGAAGGATTGATTGACAGGTGGGGAAGAGAGACCCAGAGGACTGGCATTGATCAGAGTAATGGGCTCAATATGACTTGGGGGGAGGCTCTATACTGTCGAATTGAGGCAAGACCCAGCCCTGGGTAATCAGGGGAATAAAAAGCATGAAAGACTAAGGAGGGAGGGTCCTGGTGCAGATAGATTTTTCCTCTTTCTTATCTTTAACCCTCATGAAAGAACCCCCATTCACAGGTCATAGATAAAGAAATATACTCAGTACTCATGAATTACACAGGAATCCACCCTATACCTGATGGGGACACTCTGGTCCTAAGAGAGATCTCATGAGATCCAAAACTAACCTCGGCTCCCACCCACAGTCTTCCTCCAGATAAGATACTAAGAGTTCTTGAGTGAGAGGAGGGAGGAACAGCAATACAGCATCCTTCCTGGGGGTCTAAAGGGAAGCTGAGGCTCAAATTACTTGGATCCGTTTTTTATAGCTTCTTCTTTTGAGACCCTGTTTGCCTGGACTATTGCCCACCCCAGCCAGAGTAATGAATCATAGCTTCCAACGCCTATCCCATCCCTCTTTCTGCTCTACCCTAGCCAAGAGGTGCCAGGTCTCTATCTCATTAAAAAAACAAAAACAAAAACAAAAAAACCCTAGAAATAGACTCCATAGTCTTCTTCCTCTCTCTCTCTCTCCCTCCCTCTCTCTCTCTCTCTCTCTCTCTCTCTCTCTCTCTCTCTCTCTCTCTCTCTCTCTCTCTCTCTCTCTCTCTCTCTCTCTCTCTCTCTCTCTCTCTCTCTCTCTCTCTCCCTCCCTCTCTCTCTCTCTCTCTCTCTCTCTCTCTCTCTCTCTCTCTCTCTCTCTCTCTCTCTCTCTCTCTCTCTTCTTTCTCTCTCTCTCTTTCCCTCTCTGTCTGTCTGTCTCTCCACCCCACCCCACCGCATCTCTCTCTGTCTCTGAAACTGTCTCTCTCTTCCCTTCTCCCTACTGGGACTGCTGGGGAGTTATTTCTGTTGTCTAACCTCTATGCCTTCCACTGGAGTCTCAGCCCCTTCCCCCTCCTCTGAACAGCCTGGCAGTGGTATGTTTCCTCCCTTGTGGAACCTTTGCTGGTGAGGACTGGGTCCTCTAGTTACTGAGTCCAGCCCAGCCCAATCGCCTGTCCTAGAGCTAGTAAGTTCACTACTGGAATAGCACTCACTCTCAGAACTGAGGGAGGCGGGTCGGGAGGCTAATTAGCTCGTCAGAGGCAGGCTCAGAGGAAGACCCCAGGCTCCAGTCCTCAGATCCCGTACCAGTGGGGTAGCGGAGGAGTTAGGGGTCTAGGATAGAAGGGTGGGGCTCTCTAGAACGCAGGATCCCAGGCCTGACGGAAAGATCGGAGCGCTCCGGGGAGACGAAGGGGGTATCTGGAGGGAGGGAGTCGAAAAAGGGCTTAGGGCTGGGGGCAACCTAGGACAGCTAGAACTGGGTGACTCACCAGCTCTGGGGACGGGGACGGAGCTGCTGGTGCAGGGCCACAGAGAATCCGAAAAGGCTGCCAGGGTCTCCCTCCTTGCGCAGAGCACCCATCACGTCTAAGTTGAAGGCGCCGGCCCCGGAGAGCAGCCACCCCAGGAGCAGGGAGATCCTGAGGCCGCAGAACCGAAGGCGGCGAACTCCGGCCATGGGGACCTGTCGGAGCCCCCAAATCTTCGCCCTCCCCTCCCGTTGCCCGGACTTCCCCTGAGCTCTCTTCGGATCGCTCTCCCACGCCTCGCACCCCGGCTACCTCACGCCTCCCGCCCGGCTCGGACTGAGGACAGCGCTAAGCCCCAACTCCAGCTCCCGCCCCAGGCCCATCCCCGAGGGCACCGCCCCTCGCTCCTCCCCCAGCTCCTCCCCTCTGTCCCAGCAGGTGGAAGGAGCCGCCAAGGAGTCAGGGTCAGGGGCTACCCCATTAGACCCGCCTAGGGAGGGAGTCAGCCGAGCCTTCCTCACCCTACCCCACCCCAGAGCCCCGGCGGCCGCCCCGCCTCCTCGCGGCCCTCCGCTTAGAGAAAGCAGTTCTGGGCCTGGGGCGTGGGCGGCGCGCTGGAAGGGAGTGGGGAAACCCGAGGGAAGGTGGGGGGGGGGGGGGGGCGGAGGCAAATTGGGGAGGAAAGAAGACGGGAGGAAAGGGAGGGGGGGAGTGAAGAGGAAGGGGGGGAGAGAAGGATGGAAGAAGAGACACAAAAAAGAGAGAGAAGGCGGAAAGAAAAAAGGGAAGAGGAGCCTCAAGGTCGGAATGTGACTTGACCCAGCACCTTGGCCTGTGGACGGATGCCTGAGCACCCAGTGCCTTCCCTCCCAAACTGAGGCAAAGGTTCTACCAGCTCCAACTTCTGCCTCCTCGGCTTTAGGGGAGCTGGAGGAGAAAAAGAAAAATTGAAGGGAAGGGAGAGAAGAAAGACCAGAGTAAGGAAGAGGAAATGTGGGGAAAGGGAGGGGGAAATCTGAGCAGACAGCACGAGAGAAAGTCACGGGGTGAAAGAAGAGAGATTTGTGTTGAAGGCGCTAAGAGGGTGGAAAGAATGAGCGTGGGAGGAGGCGGAAGGTTAAGGAAGAGGAAGACCACGCTCTGTACCCTCTACTCTCCAGTGTCTGCCTCTGCCCATTTGGATTCAAGGGCACAGAGAGGAAAGGTGGAGCGTGCTAGGCTAACTCCAGACGGGCTCTTGGGTGGGGCTGCTCAGGGATTCCAAATGGGACCAGAGTGTCTGTCCTTCCACACTACTGGGACAAAGGCCCAGGCACATACTCCTGGAATAGCCCAGGAGAAGAAAAGGGGTGGGGAAGAGAGACCAGGGAATATTATCCAACTTCCCTGCTATATATAACTCAGCCAGCTAAGAACCAGGGTCAGGATAAGAGCTAGGAAACAATTTAGGAGGTCCCAAACCCTTTTGGGGTTCCTTCTCTCCCATCTGGTATGTCTCCTTGTCTGTCTTTTACCTTTCCAGCATCTTTCTGATTGAACATAGACATGTAGAATGTCTCTTCTTTATCTTTGTCTCTTGTCTCTATAATTGCTCTGATCTCTCTCATGTTTTCTTAATCTTTGTCTCTTACGCTAAGATTCTTCTTTCATAGTTCTTGGGTGCTCTGAAGGCTTTTCCTAAGGTCCCACTTCTGACTTATATCTTCTCTAACTCTCGCCACCACCACCTTCTATGTGTCCTCCTCCATTTTCTCCAGGACCTTCCCCTGAGACCAGATTTTTAACCTCTTCCCTCCCTGAGAGCACGGGATTACCTGCTGTGAGGACAGGTTTCCAAGGCTCCTAAATCTCAGCCCAGATCTCTAGATCCTAGACCTAGGGCATACCTCACCATCCTTCTTGAAACACTAACCACTCCCTTGACCAGCACCTGCATGATTTCTATTTCCTCTCACCCCCACTCCACCCATCTGATTTCACCAAAGCCCAGGGTTCATGCACATGCCAAGAATCTTCTCCTGACTTCCCAAGTCCAAATATTTGGGAAGTCACCTCACCCAGCATAGTAAGATTAAGACAGAGAGAAGAGAGAAGCTTTCCCAGAATTAGCCTGACTATAAATAACCCTCAGACAGTCAGAGGAGGGAAGGCAAGGGGTGGAGGGAGAATGGGGGGAGGGGGTAAACAGGCATCAGACCAAACTGAGTATAAAATTAGACCCACAAATTTGTGACTCTGAAGGGAAGTAAAGGGCTCTTGAATGAGGACTGAGAGGAGTCACTGGGGAAACAGTAAAATGAAGAAGAGGGTAAGGGGACGCTGAAAACAGTGGGACATTTGGACAAAGGACCTGCCTGTAAGATGCCATCAAGTTTCTTGTGTTTGAATAAAGAGCCTGGAGCCTTATTGAACAGTAAGCCAATGTAGAACTAACCAGTACCAAACAGAGACTTTGGCCTTTTCTGGAGGGAGAGGGAGAGAGAGCAGAAATAGGAATGGGAGTTTTCTCAAACCCACCTCCTACTCTTCCAACCTTCATGCCCTTCCCTATGTTGGACTCTCTACTATTCTCTTCCAGATCATCTTATTCTGCCTCAAATTACTAACCTGAAATAAACTGAGAAGACAGCCTTGGAGTCTTTGTCCTAAAGGCCATCTCTTCCTTCCAAGTCCCCAACACATAAAATACATCCTCACCTCAAGTACCTCCCCAAAATTGAAATGGCTCTGCCTCTGACTCCTGTCCAAAACTAAGGCCCGAACCACGGCTGGGAAAGATAAAGAGGAAGGATAATCAATGGAGAACCAGTCTGACCATTCCACACTAGTCCCCTCTAGCAAATACTACACTATCTCCCTCCTTTTTCGTTTCCCAGTTTGTAAGGCACTTCTTCATCTCCTCTATATTCTGCATAAACTCCCAATACCTCATGCCCTCCTAATCTCTCCATCATTACAAAGCAAAATGCCCTTCCACCTAGCTCCACACATTTATTTGGTCACTTTGGAGCCTAGTAATGAGACTGCATTTAAATAGAGGTAGAATGAATCCCAGAAAGAAAAAAGAAATTAATAAAAGGAAGGGAGTTAAGAGTCAAGGTCATTCATTTATCCTTAAAAAGAAAGGCTAAGGACAGGAAAATAGTGAGAGCAAGCTTGTGTCCATGTAGCCCAAGGTCTGCCCAAGGAAAATGGGCTAATTTCACCCACAGCAAGAGGAGCTTAAATAAGACAGAATTTAAAAATCAAGACTTAAGTGAGAAGGGCATAATTAAGAGGTAAGATGACATGGGAAAGAAGAACAGAGAGGGGGCAGGTAGGAATACCCCCATCTTCTGGGCCCCCTCTCCACCAGAGGAGAGCCCTAGATGTGACAAAGAATGAAGAGTAGAGCTGGTTTGGTTCTCAGACTCAGGGCACCATTTGCTTACCCAATTGTGAAACTGACAAAGTCATGCCAAGTAGGGAGAAGGAGCTTAAAATAAAAAAGGAGCCTGGCACTTCTCTCTGTCATGTTTCGACAAACCTTCTCCTCTGAAAACACCCCAGGCCCTGGGAGAATAATTAGTCCCTTCCCCCAGCTCTCTGCTTCCCCCTCTCTTACCCCTCCTAACTCCCAATTCCCACTCTTGTCAGTGATGCTCTGGGCACTACCCATCCTCCCCAACATTCTGCTGTCTCACTGCAGTTGAGAGCTTGGGGGAAGGGCTGGAAGTGGGGGAAATGGAGTAAGGCTACTGTAAAATAATCATCACTATGATGCTCCCACTCTTCCCGCTTCTATTGATCATTCCCTCTCTGGAACTGAGCCTCAGGCTGATCCTTTTCCGAAATGCTACTCTCCTGCCAGGATCTCTCAGTGGCTAAAACCTCCAAGCTGCCCTCCCCCAAGTTCCAAGATGCTTAAGCATCTTGGTCTGTGGAAGTTTCTCCTGTGGTCACAGTCCTCCAGGATGGAAGAGTCCATACCTCCGGCACACATTTAACACTTGCTCAACTTATCACTTCATTGATACATAATACACTGCCTTGCATATTTACCAATTTTTTCATGGGAGTAAATCAATGTAGGGCAGTCAAAATGCCTTGGATTTCTAAGTCAGGACAAATGAACTTTTAAATCCTGTCTCTGACACTTCTACTCCATTCACTTGATGACTAAAGGCATGAACAAGCCAAAGGATGACTGAGATGTTGAGGGAATCCATGAGTTAAACTAAAGGAAGTAGAGGCATTTAGCCTGGAGAAAAGAAAACATGATAGTTTCCTTCTTGCAACTTTAAGAGTAATTGTTTCCTGTTCTTTCTTTCTTTTTTTAAACCCTCACCTTCCATCCTGGAGTCAATACTGTGTATTGGTTCCAAGGCAGAAGAGTGGTAAGGGCTAGGCAATGGAGGTCAAGTGACTTGACCAGGGTCACACAACTGGGAAGTGTCTGAGGCCAGATTTGAACCTAGGACCTCCGGTCTTTAGGCCTGGCTCTCTATCCACTGAGCCACCCAGCTGCCCCTTTCTTTATATTTTTAAAGAGAGGTGGTTCTTTGAGTAGGAAGGAGGGATAGACCTGAAAATGAAGATCAAATACAAAAGAGAGCAATACAAAGAAATAATGAACTGGAGGAATTCTATATGAACGGGAACGACCTCCAGGAATTGATGCAGAGTGAAAGGAGCAGAACCAGGAGAACATTGTACATACACTGTGGTACAATCGAATGTAATGGACTTCTCCACTAATGGCAATGCAGTGATCCTGAACAACCAGGAGGGATTTAGGAGAAAGAACACTATCCACATTCAGAGGAAAAACTGGGAGTTGAAACACAGAAGAAAAACAACTGCTTGAATACATGGGTTGAGGGGGATATGATTGGGGATGTAGACTCTAAATGATCACCCTGGTGCAGACATCAACATGGAAATGGGTTCTGATCAAGGACACATGTAAAACCCAGTGGAATTGTGCATCAGCTACAGGAAGGGTGGGAGGGAGGGGAGGGAGGGAAAGAATATGATTCTTGTAACCAAGGAATAATGTTCTAAATTGACTAAATAAAATTAAAAAGAGAGAGCAATAAAAACTTTAAAATAAAATGTATAAAAATACCTCTCAATGTTTCCTAATGCTCACTCAAAAGTTCTCACTGCCTCTCCCCACCATTCCCCCCCAGCCTATTTCTAACTTCAATCTCTCTATTGCAGTTAGCCCATTTTCTCCCTTGTTCTGTATGTATAACAAATTTCAGTCATCCATGCTAGGAGAGAGAAGAGCAGTACCATGGGTCATCTAAAAGTGCTAATCATGAAATCGATGGTGGACAATGCACAAAAGCATTGCTCTTTAGTTTGGAGCCACACCATATGATGATCTTTTTGGCAGTGGTTACTTATATTTTGCTTCTGCTAAGACTGAAATGAGTTTGCATTCCCAGAGCACCAATCTAGCTGGAAGGGGGAGGAGAGAAAACTCAGGATTTTAGTTCCCACGCAAAGTTTATCCAACGAACATACTACCCCGGATAATCAAGAGGTCAATTAGTTGGTTGTTTTAATTATCAAGGGCAAGGAGATGGACATTTGGTGAGGCAGTAAAAATAAGTAGAGGAAGGAAGGGGAAAATTCCTGACATTAGGAGCTTATTTGCAGAACATGGAGGGAGAATGCAAAGCCAGGAATCAACCTGGGAATTTGCCAGCAACTAGGAAGGGAATGAAAGGGAAGGGAGAGAATTTCAATGAGACCAGAGTGCCTCTAATCTCCCAAACACTCCCAGAAAGAGGGCAATATCATGGATAGTCTAACAACCTCAACCCCCTCAGAAGCCTCAGACTCAAAGAAAAATGGAACCTACCCAAATTTGTAGTAGGGAGGGAAGTCAGTCAGTTAATAAACATTTATTAAGTACCTATTATGGGGTAGCCAGTGGAACAGTGGATAGAGCACCAGATCTAGAGACAGGAGGACCTGGATTCCAATTTGATCTCAGACACTTCCCAAACAGGTGACCCTGAGCAAGTCACATAATCCCATTTACCTAAAAAAAAAATAGTACCTATTATGTGCCAGACACTATGTTAAGCACTGAGGATTCAAAAAAAAAAGGGGGGGGGGTCAAAAAACAGTTCCAGCTCTCAAAGAGTTCATAGAGAAAACAACATACAAACTAAATACTGGATAACTTTGGAAGAGGGACTGCGAAAGGTTTCCTGTAGAAGATGGGATTTTAACTGGAACATGAAGAAAGCCAGAAAGTCAAGATGTAGAGATGAGAAGGTAAAGCAGTCCAGGCATGACAGTGGCCAGAGTTAGGAGACAGATGTCTTATTCAAAGAGTAAGTAACCGTGAGGCCAGTGTCACTGGATCATAAAATATGAGGAGCACAGAAGGTGAGATCCCCTTTTCTTCAAGACAGGCGTCTCATCAGCTGACCCAGATCTCTTTCTGCAATAGTTATTTAATTATAATCATATATAATATAATTAATAATAATTTAGTTATACTTCTTTCTTACCTCCATCTTTATTAATTAAAACATTTTTAAAGTGAAAAAATGGGGGAGAGGGGAATGGGAGGGTTCCAGCTATGAAGGGAGGTGAGTTTTCTCTGAACACTTTACAAACACACTTCTAAAATCAGTTGATAATGGACTTCTCCCTGTTTCCAAAATACTCCTTGTTCACCTCTCCCAAAATACCTCCAATAACTCTATTTTCTCTTTACTCTTTTTTTCATACTTGAACATTTTTCCCAGTATCCTCATCATCTCCCCTCCCCTCCCTCAATACTTCCCCATTCCTTCTCCCCTAAAATGCTCCTCAGGTTCTCCTTTCTCTTCTCCTTTTAGCTCCATCATATCTGCACCCTTCCCTAATTATCTAATCCTCTAGAACCCTTCCCCTTCCCTCTTCTCTTCCAATCTTCCTAATTCCCATCTCCCCCTTCTTCTCAGATATCTTTTATTGCCTTTCTTAGTTTACTGTTTTTTTAATTATTTTTTTTACCAATTATATGTAATAAATTTTCATACAAGTTTTCCTAAGTTATATGAAACTTATCTCCCTCCCTTCCCTTCCCCCTCCCAGAGCTGGTGGGAGATTTGATCTGGGTTATACACGTATTATCACACAAAACACATTTCCATATTGTCCATTTTTGTAAGTGAGTAATCTTAAAAACCAGAACCCAAAAATATAAACCCAAATAAACAAGTGAAAAATCATTTGCTTTCATCTGCATTCATCTTCCTACAGTTCTTTCTCTGGAGATGGATTTTGTCATAAGTCCTCAGAATTGTCCTGGATTATTGTATCAATGGTAGTAGCTAAGTCTATCACAGTTGATTATTCCCCAATATTGCTGTTACTATGTACAGTGTTTTCCTGGTTCTGCTTTTTTCACTCTGCATCAGTTTCTGAAGGTCTTCCCATCTCTTTCTGAAATCATCCAGTTCATCACTCCTTACAGCACAATAGTATTCCATCACTGCCATATACCACACTTTGTTCAGCAATTCCCCAATTGAGGGACATCCCTTTAGTTTCCATTTCTTTGCTACCACAAAAAGAGAAACTATAAATATTTTTGTACAAGTAGGTCCTTTTCCTTCTTTTTTATCTCTTTGAGATACAAACCTAGTAGTGGTATTACCACCGTTCCCACCCTTCTTACAATTCCTCATTTGAATGGCCCCTCCCACAATGTCCCTGCTACCTCTCTGACCTAACCTTCCCCCAGTGTCTCCTCCGTCTTCCTGCCCTCCTCTTTTATAATATCCACACCATCCTTCTTCTCTTCCCCTTCTCCAAAATTTCCACCATCCTCCATTACCCTCTCCCTTCAGTCTCACAGGATCACAGAATTTAGAGATGGAAGAGATTGCATTAGTTACCTAGTCTAACCCATAGCCCCAAATAATTTCTACTATCTTTAATGAGTCATCTTCCAGACTCAGCTGGAAGACCTCCATGGAGGGAGAATCCACCCATCTGCCTCTGTAACTTCAACTCACTGTTTCTGGTCCCTCTAACTGGAATCTAACAGAAAGGATCTAATTTTCTTTCCTCTTGAAAGTCCTTTGAAATCCTTGAAAATCTTTTTGTTCTTCTTTTTCTCCATGAGAACTCTTATCTAGGGTGAGAGTCCTCAGTTTCTTCAAATGGCCCTTCATCCTGGTTGTTTTCCTCTGGGCTCTCTCCAGCTTATCAATATCCTTCTTAAAATGTGGCACCTAGAACTGAACCCACTATTTTAGGTGTGATCTGAGGAGGACAGAGTGCAATCTTATCCTGTAAGCTATGCTTCTATTAATGCAGCCCAAGAGCATGCTAGCTTTAGTTCTCACATCATCACGCTGACTCAGAATGAGCCAGCAGTCCACTAATACCTCCATTTTTTTTTATACACACTGCTTCCTAATCATGTCTCCCACCATCCTATCATTGTGGAGTTTGCTTTCCATTTATCCCTATTAAATAATCTTATTAAATTCAGTCAAATGGTAAAGCCAGTCAAGATCTTTGGGCATCCTGACGGTCATGCGATGTATTAGTTATCCCTGTAGGTATCATCTGCAAATTTGATGAGCTTACCTTTATCCAGGCCATGGAGGGAATTAATCAATCAAAAAACATTTACCAAGTGCTTGATCAGTGCTAAGCTAGGGCGAGAAAGAAATAGTCCCTGGGCTCACTTTTTTATTTCTTTCCAGGAGGCATGCATATAATAACTATACAATCCTCATCATCATTATTACTATATATCTCTTACTATGTCCCTGGCATTGTGCTAAGTGCTTTGTAATTACTATTTCTTGATCCTCACAACAATCTGGGAAAAATAGGTGCTATTATTATCCCCATTTTACAGATGAGGAAACTGAGACAGAGGTTAAGTGACTTGCCCAAGAACACTTATCTTTAAAGAGAAAGACTGAGCAAAGTACTCTCTGAGCAAAGTCTGACTTTATTTCGTGGGCAAGGCAAAAAAGTCAGAGGTCTACAAACACCCCCAGTAAAGTCTGAGAGTTACAAAATACAAAAATAAATCCCTAACCCCTATTTCTGAGAAATCCCTAGCCTCCTCACCCCAAGCCAGACTTGGTCTACCAAACCTTTCTGCTGCTTTGGTCACCCTCTCTTACACTACCTACTTCCACGAATCATCTTAACATAAAAATAATATAAGGTACAATCCCACTTATAATTAATTTAATAACACACTGTTTTGCATGATAATACATGGATGGTCCAGATCAAATTATTCACCATCTCCAAGCAAGGGAAGGGGAAAGGAAGGAAGGAGATGGTTTGGATCTTGTAATTATGAAAAACCTATGTTGAAAATTATGATGACATGTAATTGGGAAAATAAAATATCTTTGAATTTAAAATAAAAAATACATAATAACACACATGCACACTTACAGCTATTACTCAGGCATTACCCTGGAACTTCATTCTTAATCTGGTTATTTACTAGACTCTTGCCTGGACTATATTCTTACTACAAACCACACAATTACATGGCATCAGACTAAAAAGAATCTTAAGGTAATTCGAATGAGAAAGCTGCTTACTTAAATTTCCTTCTTACAGCTGTCTGAGTTCAGATTCAAACCCATTTTCCTGACTCCAGACCCAATGCTCTAACTACTGCCAATATGTGTTGTATACTATGTATATGTGTGTGTATGCATACACAAAATATATACAAAGTAAATTTTCAGGGGAAACACTAGCAGTATGAGGATCAAGAAGTTACTCATACATTCATTGGCTTTTGAGTTAAGCTTTGAAGAAAAATTTCAAGGACTCTCTTTTATCTCCAGAATCAAATATAAAATCTTTTGGCTTTTAAAACTGTCCATGACCTGGCCTATATCTGTCTTTCCAATCTTCTTATACCTTCTCCCTCCTCATTCTCTTTGAATTAGTGACACTGGCCTTCTCCAAAACCTGCCAATCTGGCTCCCCATTCTCTCTGTATCTCTTTTCTGATTCCAGACAGCCTGGACTTCTTGCCCATCTCTCAGTTTTCCTGGTTTCCTTCAAATCTCAGAAAAATCTCACCTTCTGCAAGGAGTCTTATGGTCCTACTGGGTCTGTATCCAAAAGAGATCATTAAAAAGAGGAAGGTCCAGTGAATAATGTTTGGAAATGCTCAAATTTAAAAAATAAATTAAAAAAAAATATTTAAAAAAAGAGGAAGGACCTACATGTACAAAAATATATTTATAGCAGCTCTTTTTGTGGTGGCAAAGAATTGGAAATTGGGGGATGTCCATCTATTGGGAATGGCTGAACAAGTTGTGGTCCATGTTAGTGATGGAATACTATTGTGCTATGAGAAATGATGAACGGGATGATTTCAGAAAAAGCTGGAGAGATCTGCCAGAACTGATGCAGAGTAAAATAAGCAGAATTGGGAGGACATCGTACACAGTAACAGCAATATCATATAATTATTTGTGAAACTTCGAAAATTGGATCCTCTCAGCAATGCAATGATCAGAACAATCCTGAAAGACTCATGGCTGGGGAGTGCTCTCCACCTCCAGAGAAAGAACCATTGGAGTCCTCTTTCACATCAGTGTATTTATGGGTTTCTTTGGGGGGTCTTAGTTATGTATGAGTTTGCTCATACACCAATGGCCAATATGGAAGGGAGTTTTTGCATGACGATAAAATTATTATTTTTTTAAGTTTTGTGGTTCTTCCTTAATGTTAGTGCCTTGCCCTGAGATTATCTCCAGTTTCCTCTGCCTATAGATTGTTTGTGTATGGTCCTTTGTATGTTGTCTCCCCATTAGACAAGGAGTTCCTTGAAAGGAGGGATTGCATTTTGTCTTTCTATCCCCAAGGCTTGGCACCTAGTAGGTACTTGATAAGTGCTTGTCGCCTTGCCTTGGTTTCTTGACTTAATCGAAGATTCGAAAAGGCAGTATCCATGAGACGATGCAATCCCTTTAGATATGGGAGACAGTAAGCACAAAGCCTGTAGGTGGTGTGGCAAGCGTGAGCCACAGCAACCCAGAAGGCCAGTTTAGCTGCAAAGTAGAGTATCTTGTATAAGGACAAAAGCCAAGTGTCAGCCAATAAACATTTATGAAGCGTCTAACTTACGCGCCAATCCCCGTGAATGCAAAAAAAAGGGTAGAGAATCACAGTCTAATAGGGGATACAGTATACAAAGGGGCTACAGACAGATAAACCAGAGATAACCTCAGAGGGAAAACGCGGGGCATTAGCGGAAGTTTGCTGGGAAAAGATAAAGGAGGCAAAAAAACAACGGGCCATGTACACACAGGTGCCTGGGCACTCCA
Source organism: Monodelphis domestica (assembly GCF_027887165.1). Lineage (NCBI taxonomy): Eukaryota > Metazoa > Chordata > Mammalia > Didelphimorphia > Didelphidae > Monodelphis > Monodelphis domestica. The sequence continues at coordinate 27,248,371 of NC_077231.1, read as the reverse complement.
CCCGACACGTCCAGCCAAGCTGAAGGTGACCCACAGAGGGCTGCCTAGAGAGTCCCCATCCCTTCTCCCCGCCTTCGTCGTCCCCAAGCTCTTCCTCGTCTCTCTCCACCCCAAGCTCCGCCTCTTCTCTCTCCAGCCCAAGGACCCAACCTCGCCCTTCCCCAAGGGGGCGGGGCTCCGCGTGACGTTAGGTCACGTGACACGAATGCCGCATAGGCCAAGGCTGTGGCCGCGGAAGCTAGAGGGCCCCCGGCGAGCCCCGACCCCGGCCCGGTCATGCTGTCCCGCCTACTGAAGGAGCACCAAGCGAAGCAGAACGAGCGCAAGGAGCTGCAGGGTGAGCCCGGGGCCCGCCCCGCGCGCCGCTCCCTCCGCAGGCCCCGGGCTAGCCGGGCTCCAGAGCTTCTGGTTCGGATCCCTATGGCGACGTCCTCCCACCTCCCGGCCTAGCCCCACCCCCGCCGGAGGGACTCGCCTCCCATTGGTCCCAGGCGATGGCGCCCCTGGAGCAGGCGGGGCTTGGGCGAGGGGCGCGGGAACTGCGGGGGAGGAAGTCCCACTTAGTGACCATCCCCTGGATTCCCCAACCCCCGGGGGAACAGAGGCATCCCTATTGTCCTTGTAGCCCTGGCGCTGGGCCTGGTGCTTAATCAGTAAAACACGCCGGGCGTGGAGTCAAGAAAGACCTGCATTCAAGTCCTGCCCCTGATTTGAAACTGACTGTGGCCCTCCCCGGGCAAGTCCCTCCCGGCGCTCGGCTGCTCCTCCTAGCCCGAGACCTGGACAGCTTGCTGGATAGAGCACGGGCCGGAGGCAGGAAGATCTGAGTTCATATTTAGTCTCAGATGCTACTAGTCAGGTGACCCTGGGCAAGTCACCTGCCCTTTGCCACCCTCAGTGTCCTTCTCTGTAAAATGAGGCCAATAGTAGATCCCGTGTGCCCCATTGTGAGGATCCAGTGAGTGCCGGGCACCTCCCAAGTTCCCTAGAAATGCGAGCTGGTTCTGTTTCTATTGCTGAACGTGTCAGGTCCCCCCAAGACTGACAGAGCCAGTGAAATCCTGGCCAGGCCTGAGAATCAAATGAGAGAATGTGTGTCCATTGATTGCAATTCTTAGCGCCCTCCATGCCTCCCTTCTTAGGGTTGTCCTTATTCTGGTGACTTGCACTGGGGAGCCCCTGCCCCTGCCTAAGCCTTCTTACTAGAGTCTTGAGGGGGGAACCTGGGCATAGTGGGGGAGGCAGGCCTGCCTGGCCCCTCCAATGAATCATGGAGCTTCGGAAGTTCTGGGGACCTCAGTTTCCTCCTAAAAAAATCTCTCTCTATAGATGTAGACACACATCTATCTCTCTGTCTATTACGTAGAACCCCCTATGAAATCACAGGCCTTCTGGGGAGGGCGGATGGGAAGGAGAGACTCTGGAGCTCAAAACTTAAAAAGAATGTTGACATTTGTTTTACGTGTAAGTGGAAAAAACGTTTAAATATGATTATAAGCCGTGAGAGGGCCCAAAGTCCGTGGTCCTGTTGAACTCTAAACCTCCGATCTTACCATTCCCAGAGAAGAGGCGGCGAGAAGCCATCGCTGCAGCCACCTGCCTGACCGAAGCCCTGGTGGACCACCTCAATGTCGGGTACGGCCGGCGGCCTCCCTGCCTGCTCTCTCCCTTCATCCCAAGCTGGCTACTTTTTTAGTCTGAGAAGAGGGTCTCCTGGGAAAGCCAGTTGTCCGCCCCCCATGCCTGGCCTCCGGGGTACCCCCCGCCCACCTTCTGTTCCCCCTCCCTGCACCCAGCTGTCGTTTGGGCGGGAAGGCCTGGTCACTCTCTTTCCCACAACAGCCCTCCCCAGCCTCCTGGCAGGCCCGCAGAGCAGCCAGCACGGCGGGCACAGCTGAGCGTATAGAAGGCCTGTGCCAGGCTGGCGGCCGGCCAGACCTCATCCCTCCTTGCTCGGGGGCCTTCAGCCTCCGGGTTCCTCGGAGGCCCCGAGGTCAGAGACTCCTCAGAGAGGGTGGCTTGGGGGAGGAGGGGGGCTGAGGACCCTGCAGGGGCCCTTGTTGGGGCTCCCTGTGGGCCCTGGGATCCAGGGCTTTCTCCTGGGCAGAGCAGAGCCTTGGGCAGGGGCCGTGGGAACAGCTTGGATGTGGTGTGGAGGCCTGAGTCAGCGCAGGGTCAGCTGTTTGTGCTGGGGGGTCAGGCTTGGCTCACATTAGCACATTTCCCCTGAGCAGAGAGAGCTGTTGTCTGGGGGACAGAAAGGCCCCTGGAGGGAAAGACCAGGAAGGGGGACTTTGTTCTGGGGGTGTCGGGGGCTCCCCCTGCTCACATCCCACATCTGGAGGCTCTTCTTTGGAAGGAAGTGAGGGGGAGCCCCTGCCTTCCCGCTGCTCTGGCCTCCCCCACCCCAGCTGTGGCTCAGCTGTCTTCCAGAGAGCTGGAGCCCCGTTTGCCTCCTACAGCGGCGCCTCCTGGGCTGTGGGTACCCGAGAGGTCCTCCCCCTCTGCCAGCCCCCCCCCCCGCCTCCCCGTGAGTGGTGAGGGCATGGCACGGGGGTGGCTGCCCACTTCCCGCTCCACGGGGCAGTGTGAGGAGAGCCGGATTTAAAGGGGTTTTGTGTGGCTGCCCACAGCCCCTCTCCCACCCCAGAAGAAAAGACAAAGACTCTGTCTGTCCTGGGCCCGGTCAGGTGTCCTGGCCCCTCTCCGGCCCTTCCCCCTTCCACCTCCCTGATCCCCTGACTCCTTCAGCCCCCGCAGATTCCGCCCTCAGAGGCCCAGAGGGTGCTGGGAACAGGCAGGCAGGAACTCTGGGCGGCCTCTTGCTGCAGGGAGAGAAAGAGCCAAAGAGGGGCCAGAGACGGCCGTCCTCTGTGGTCATTGCCCAGCGCCACCTCGTGTGGGCTGCAGAGGGAGAGGCCGCCCTGCCCCTGGGCCTGAATGTGTGTGCAGGATGGAGGAAGGAGTCCCGGGCCCCCTCCTGACCCAGCGTTCCTGGGGTGGGGGCACGCCTCCCACCCCCGATTCAGGGAGGGTCCTGCCTTTCCTCCCAGCAGACCCAGCGCAGCTTCTCTCTCGGTCCCCAGAGCTCCCAATCGCTGCCAGATGTTCTCCTCCTGCCCGTCTTCCCAGCATTCCCCCATGGCTGGCCCAAAGCTCCCAGAGCCAGGGAGCGGCCGGCAGGGATGGGAGCCAGCCTGGGCCATCCCGGGAGGGGAGAGCCCCTCGCTGGGGCATTCACACACGCTTGTGCTTTATTGGCTACTGTACTTCGCTGACCATCCAACAGGGCCAAGATTTCTCCTGCCTCCCCTCCCAGCTTTGGGAAGCTGGGCCAGGCTGGGCCGGGCTAGGCTGGGCTGGGCCGGACCGGGCTGGACTGAACTGGACTGGGCTGGGCCGGGCTGGGCTGGGCTGGGCTGGGCTGGACCGGGCTAGGCTGGGCTGGGCTGGGCTGGACTGGGCTGGACTGGGCTGGACTGGGCCGGGCCGGGCTGGGCTGGACCGGGCTGGGCTGGGCTGGACTGGGCTGGGCTGGGCTGGACTGGGCCGGGCCGGGCTGGGCTGGACCGGACTGGGCTGGGCGGGGCTGGGCTGGGCTGGACCGGGCTGGGCTGGGCTGGGCTGGGCTGGGCTGGGCCGGGCTGGGCTGGGCTGAACTGGACTGGGCTGGGCTGAACCGGACTGGACTGGGCTGGGCTGGACTGGGCCGGGCCGGGCTGGGCTGGACCGGACTGGGCTGGGCTGGGCTGGACCGGACCGGACCGGACTGGGCCGGGCTGGCCTAGAGTGTCCCCCGCAGACAAGGCCCCACTGACCTCGTTCTCATCCCTCCCAGGGTGGCCCAGGCCTATGTCAATCAGAGGAAGCTGGACCACGAGGTGAAGACACTGCAGGTCCAGGCCGCGCAGTTCGCCAAGCAGACGGGCCAGTGGATCGGGATGGTGGAGAACTTCAACCAGGCCCTGAAGGTAGGCCCCGCCAGGCTCCCCTCTCTCGGGGCCTCTGGGGGAACCCTCCCTCCTGGCTGCCGTCTTCCCTCCAGGAGACCTTTCATGAGGGCAGACAGGCTGTGAGGCCGCCCATTTTATGGATGGGAAAACGGAGGCACTTCAGTGCCCTGCCCAGAGTCCCTGGGCTAGCCAGTTATGTGGTGGTCAGTCGCCGCCCGCCCGGAGCTCCTCTGGGCTCCCAAAAGCCAACCCGAGGCTGGCTCGGGGCTCTATGCTCTACATATTTGTCTGTAACTGAGCCTCGGACCCTGGCCAAGTCGCCTCCCCCGGTGGCCTCCCTTCATGAGGTGGAGAAGGGAATGGCGAACCCTCGGGCGTCCCTGCAGAGAAAACCCCCGAAGGGGTCCCACACAGCTTCTGGAACAGCCCGCAGAAATGGGGTGGGGAGGTTTGGGGGCCTCCAGGCCTCCCTGACGCTTCTGTCTGGGCAGGAAATCGGAGACGTGGAGAACTGGGCGCGGAGCATCGAGCTGGACATGAGGACGATCGCCACGGCTCTGGAATACGTCTACAAGGGCCAGCTGCAGCCGGCCCCCTCCTAGGCCTTCCTCCTCCCCCCTCAGCGTCCGGCCAGGGACCCTGGGCCAGACCCTCAATAAAGCCCGAGCGTCCCCACCTGCCTGGCCTGTGTCGGGAGGGGCTGCCGCGCCGGGGGCTTCTGGGGCGGCTCTAGCTTGCCCCGATTCCTCGCCGAGCATCCAGGCCGTGTCGGAGCAGACGGCGCTCCTGGAGGTGCAAGAAGCCCCCCACAGCCTTGCTCAGTGGTTGTTCCAGCCCTGCGTCCCCAGCAAGGGCCGGCCCTGAACTGGGGGGAAGGGACGGACACGGGGGAAGAAGCGTGTCCAGCAGGGCCCGCCCACAGCATGGAGCCACCGAGCCGCCCCAGTAGCAGGGAATGATCCTGGGGCAGAAGGGGGTCCCGAGGACCCTCGCCAGCCCCTGGGATTAGGCTCAGCCGCCACGCTGGGGTTTAGCGGGCACCTGATGCCCAGCTGCCGAGTCTCCTCCCCTCTGGACTTTAACCCTGAGCCGAGGAGCCAGGCCGGGCAGGGGGAGGGCTAGAGCCCCAGACGGAGCTGGGGAGCGAGTGCGGTGAGCCGTGAGGACGGATCGGGCAGGGGAGCTGAGGGCGCAGGCCATTCCCAGAGGGTTTCTGGGTACACCGAGAGGCGGGCAGGTGCGTGCTTACCCCGTTCTTCTAACCCCTCACCTTCCCGCCTAGAATCCATACGGTGACGGATCCAAAGCAGAGCAGGAAGGGCTGGGCAGCCGCTGTGAGCAGAACCCAGGCCCCGATTCCTGGCTCAGGCACCCAATCTCAGTGTGAGACCCAGGTGTAAGACTGGAGGGGAGGGGGTAGAGTGGCAGCTAGTTTGAGCCAGGCTCTTCTGCCTTGGAAGCCGTACACCGTGCTGATTCTAAATAAAGTTTGTGGGAGGGGGCAGCCTGCAGGATCTGGGTTCAAAATCGACCTCAGACACGTCCTAGCCGGGTGACCGTGGGTCAATCCCTTACCCCCCATTGCCCAGCCCCGACCACTCGTCTGCCCTGGAACCAGTGCTTGGTGCCATTCTAAGAGGGCTATTAAAAAATAAAATAGAAACTCTGGGAGGCAGCCCGTCCGCAGGGTGGTAACCCTGGTTGTCTCCCCCAGTGATGCCAAATGAAGGTCAGATTCCCACCCCATCCCTCTGGGGAAATCCTGGTAAATACGACTCTTCTGAAGGCTTCGGCCAGCCCTAGCTCTGCCCAGCTCTCTCTTCCTCTTCAATGCCCCGAGATCCTGCCCGGGAGATGGGCAGAGCCAGACGGCTCCAGGCCGCCTTCAGAAGGGGAAGCCAACCCACATCTGCCTTGGCTCCTCAGCTCGAGGCACAATGTGGTGGCTCCTACTCCTCGGGGCCCTGCTGTGGGGCAGCCTGTGGCTCCTCCGAGACCGCCTAGTCCTGCCCCCCAGTGACGCCTTCGTCTTCATCACCGGCTGCGACTCGGGCTTTGGCCGGCACCTGGCGCTGCGGCTGGACAGACGGGGCTTCCAAGTTCTGGCCGCTTGCCTGACGCCCAAGGGGGCAGAAAACTTGAAGCGAGCCGCTTCTCCTCGGCTCTGCACCACCCTGCTGGATGTCACTGACCCCCAAAACATCCAGCGAGCGGCCGAGTGGGTGGGGACTCTCGTGGGGAAAAGAGGTGAGTGGGGAGCCGGAAACAGGTCTCAAGAGGTGCCAGTGGCATGAGAGCCGGTGTCCCGCTCCCTGGTCCATGGCATGAGCACTTTTTCAGCCCATCATATACACTTGAGCATCTTAAATGGCTTCCCCAGAATGGAGGTTGACTAAGAGTGCACGTGTTAGTCCTGTGTGTCTTGCCCTGAGGTTCCCCAATAGGTAGCCCGATGCTGGGCAAAATGGTTACCAATCTGGAGTGGGGAGCCTCTGTTCTTATTCCCCACCCCCAATGCCAACAGGGCTCTTTGGACTGGTGAATAACGCGGGCATTGCGGGGATCATTGGCCCTACCCCCTGGCTGAGCCTGGAGGATTACCGCAAGGTGCTGGAAGTGAACACGCTGGGGCCCATTGGCGTTACCCTGGCTCTGCTCCCCTGGCTGAAACAGGCCCAGGGGCGGATCATCAACATCACCAGCGTCCTGGGCCGTCTGGCCGCCAACGGGGGTGGCTACTGTGTCTCCAAATTCGGTCTGGAGGCCTTTTCCGACAGCCTACGGTGAGGGGAAAGAGGGACCCGGCAGGATACTGGAACAGGTCACTCCAACCGAGATCATCCCTTTATTCCAAGCGTCCCCTCACTCCTGGCCAGGCTGCGGGACTCACTCACCTATTATGCCCCGTCCTACACATTCGTCCCATCTCCTGCTGCAGCCTTGGAGTGTCCAAAGTCTTTCCCCACTCATCCAGGGACCCAGCCCAGGCTGCAGTATAGGAGGGTAAATGAGCCCCAGAGGTCTCTAACCCTATCTCCCAGGCTGGAGGAGATGCCATTCACAGAATTCAAGGAGCCCAGGCCTGCCATAGCTCCTCATTCTGGTCAGGGAGACCCCCCCAATTGTATCCTCCTTCCCATCGGTCACCTGTAACTCTCAGGGATTGCCCTCATGGGACAAGGCCCCGGGGGAAATCCCTTCTATATCCTGCTCTCCCACACTTCAGGCGGGACATCGCTCCCTTTGGGGTACGGGTCTCTATCGTGGAACCAGGCTTCTTCCGCACATCGGTGACCAGTCTGGAGAATGTGGAGGGAGCCCTTCAAGCCTCCTGGGAGCAGTTACCTCCTGCCACCCAAGCCAGCTATGGGGACAGCTTTCTCCCCAAGTGTGAGTAGTTGGAGCCTCCCTCAGACTCAGCAGGGTGTGGCATATTACCTCCTCACAATAAGGGAAGAAGAACGTGGCTCAGGCTCCTGGGGATGAACAGGAAAGGCAAGGGAGAAGCCAAGGAAGAAAGAGGGCCCCGGGGCTCTGGAAGGGATGGTGATGCTTATGCAAGCTCCCAACGGGGTCTTTCCTTCCTAACCTGCATACCCTGGAGGCCACAACTCTGGGGAGGGGAGATGAGTGGAAGAACACCTGATTTCCACTTCCTTCCCCAGACCTGAAGGTGCAACGGCTCATCATGAACCTGATCTGTGATGGTGACCTGGGCAAGGTGAGCAGCTGCCTGGAGCACGCACTAACGGCCCGATACCCCAGAACGAGATACAGCCCTGGATGGGATGCCAAGTTGCTCTGGCTGCCTGCCTCCTACCTGCCTGCCAGCCTAGTCGATGCTATACTCACTTGTGTTCTTCCTAAACCTGCCCAGATGGGCTGCTGAACCCATTCAGCTCGAGGAAACTGAGGCACAGAATGGGAAGTGAGCACTCTCTACTGTACTATAATCACTGCCCCATCCCAACCTTCACCCCCTTTCCCAGGATCCCTCCCTCTAACAATTTCCTTTCTACAGAAGGCTACCATAAAACAAGTGGCCACCAGAGGGCGCTCCAGACACAACCTTCCCAGGACTAGAAGCATTCTTCTGGGCTAGGTGCACTTCACGAGATCACCACTAGGTGCCACATTTGTCAGGTCTCATCAGCCCCTCTCCAGTGCCACTTACTTCCCCGTCTCCCCAAGCCATTCTTCCCTGGGTGAAGCAGGACAGCCATCAAGACTGGCTTGGAAGGGGGCAGTAAAAGGAAGGTGATGATGCTTTCTGTTCAGGGAGCTCCAAAGGGTATCCCCAGAATTTTTGCACATCACTTCTTCAGGGTTTCAGCCCAAGGTGCAAGCCTAATCATGAGCCACAGGCTTAATAGGGAAGATGGGCATTCTTGGTGACAGGCCCCAGAATCCTATAGGTTCTTACTCCCCCCTTCCATTCCCAGCTGTTTACGACTCACCTCACCACCCCCCAATTAGAGTCCTGGTTTCTCCAAGCCAAATTTCCCATAACTACCAAGATGGTGGGCTGTGGGACTGAGTATAAGGAAATAAAGAAGATGGTGTGAGCAGAGGGAAACATTAGATGTGGACTCATGAGAAAAGGGCCATGGAGATGAAAGAGAAGATAAAAGAGGACAGCATCATGGTCTAGGACAGTGATGGCAAACCTTTTAGAGACTGAGTGCCCAAAATGTACCCTCACATGCATGTGAGCTGCCTTCTTATCCCAGGCAGGGGAGGGAGCACTCCCATTGGGTGCTGGGCAGAGGGGTGGGTGATAGGAGAAATATCCTCAGGCACGTGGAGAGGGGGAAGGGAGCAGCCCCCTCCACCACACAAGCCATAGGTTCACCATCATAGGTCTTGGAGAAGGACCACTGGAGAAATAAAAGGACCCAGGCTCAAATTTGAGTTGTGTACTTGGCAAATGGGTAATCACAGCCAAGTCACTCCCCCATCCCATTCTGAGCCTCTGATGAACAACTTCTAAAGTTTCTTCCAATACTGAATAATTTTATGATCCTAAGAGTGCACGAGGAGAGAGTGGGCAAGCACAAGACCTGAGAAATAAAAAGGCCAGGGGCCAAGGACCCAAAGGATAAACTGACACTTGACTTCTTTTCAGAGTGAAAAAAAAAAATAATCCATTTTTCATTGAAAAACCCAGGACACCATAACCCACTCCACTGTTGCCAAGAGAAGGTGGGGAAGGGCCCAGGGGAGCCCTACATCACCTCATAGCCACTTCGGATACTCTTCATGAGGCAGCAGGCAAAGATAACTCCCAAGATCTGGAAGAAAAGAAGTGACTGTGACTAAGTGGGTGGGGCAGGAAAAAGGAATCTGAAATGGGCAGAGAAGGCCACTTTAGGGGAATGGTGCCAAGCCTGGGCAGACCCAAACTAGGAATGGCAGCATACTCAGTATCATTCCCCAAGACGCCTGGGCTCTGTTCCACCCCACCCAGGGCACCCCCTCACCTCCACAAATGTGATGCCCAGAGCCACACCAGCCAACACCAAAGCTTTTTGCTTTAGCCAATTTCCAATGCTCTCCACACAGCCCTGGAAAGATGCAAGAGGTTTTCACAAAGCCATCTTACCCATCTAAACCCTATCCTGGAGCCTTGCTTCCCTGAGTCCCTCTTGTCCCAAGTCTGTTCTATTTACTCTCTTATACCTGATGGCTCTCTTCAATCCCAAACCAACCCCAACCTTTCCTTTCTTATATCGCCAATCTCCCAGACACTCCTTGAGGTAAGGATTCTACCCACATTCCTCCTTCAATGCGTCAAGCTCTTGACTTTTCGGAGATCGCAAACTCCTCCAGTTCCCTTAATCCCCAGTCCTCTTCTCTCCAGTCTTTTCGCTATCCCTAGCCCCTAATTCCACCTACTTTCTGGTTAATGTCCGAAGGTTTGAAGCCACTTCCACAGCCGAGGGTAACATTGACACAACAAGAGTCGGGAACCCTGTTCTTGGGCGTCAGGGGTATGTGCTCCCAGTCTGTGTAGTTCGCTGCCCCACAGCAGTTGAACTAAAATGGAGAGAAAGGTCAGTGAAGAGACTGATAGGAAAAGAGGGAAGACCTTCTAGATCTGTGGATCTATGGCCTTTTCAGTTACATCCAACTCTTGGTAGATCCCTTTGGGGCCTTCTTGTCACAGATACTGGAGTGCTCTGCCATTTCCTTCTCCTGCTTATTTTACAGATGAGGAAACTGAGACAAACAGGCCCCAGTGATTTGCCCAGATTTGATACTCAGGAATATGAGTCTTCCTGACTCCAAGCCCAGCACTCTATCCACTGTGCCATCTAGGAACCCCTAGGTTTGTGGCTCAATCATTTTTCAGTTGTGTCTGCTAAAATACCCCAATGCACACAAGGCAACCAAGATGTTGGGAATTGGAAGCAACAGAAAGAAAATGAAGCCAGCAGTGAGGCTTGAAAAGATGGGACTAGGAGAAGGTGGGTGGCTCAGTGGATTGAGAGCCAGACCCAGAGATGGGAGATCCTGGGTTCAAATCTGTATTCAGACATTTCCTAGCTGTGTGACCCTGGGCAAGTCACTACCCTCATTGCCTATCCCTTACCACTCTTCTGCAAGAGAGAGAGAGAGAGAGAGAGAGAGAGAGAGAGAGAGAAAGAAAGAAAGAAAGAAAGAAAGAAAGAAAGAAAGAGAGAGAGAGAGAGAGAGAGAGAGAGAGAGAGAGAGAGAGAGAGAGAGAGAGAAAAGAAAAGAAAAGATGGGGTGAGTTAAGCTCAGACTCCCCTTGGGTCATCCTATCCCCCAAAGCATTTCCCTTAGTGGCCTCTCTAGGGAAACCTACTCCCACCCCTAAAGCACATTAGAAAAATAAAATGTGATAATATTTGTTTCAGTATCAGTCATTTCTGGACGTAGCCCTCTCTCCCACCACCACCACCACCACCCACCTGCTCGCCCACCAACTCACTTCTTCCTGCAATTCATCCAGGAACTGTGCAGTGGCATTATTTTTTTCATATTCCTTCATCTGATCTCGGAAGCCAGCTTCAAACTCTGACTTCACCTGGGTCATGGGGGAAGAGAAGCACTGAGGGGGGCCCCCTTGCCAGCCTCCATAATGGTGTCAGTAAGTTCTCTAGGCACCAAGGTCCCATCTCCCCTCCTACACCCAAACTCTATCCCCTTCATCCCGGTCTACTCACCTTATCCCTGAAGATATAGCCAGCAATAGTTGCAGCCACCTCCACTAGGACAATGAGAGACAGAAAGATGGCAAACTGAAAGAGAGGGGAGAAGGGGTCCCAGATCGGGTAAGGGGTCAACCCTGCTCAAGTCGTCTCCCAAAGGGTTCCTGCTCCTCAGCTCCTACCTTCACTACAGGACAGCTCAACGCCATCTCCATTCCTCCCTCCTGGTGACAGACCCCTGTCCTCTCTTTCCTGGGGTCTCCCCATTTCTCCCAACAACCACTGTCACTCACTTCTCAGAGCCATGCCTCTGCCTCTAGGACCTCCTTACCGTAGTCATGAGACAGTAGTTCTCCTTACAGGTAGCACAACAGCCCAAGAAGGACACCAGGAAGAGAAAGGCGCCCACGGCGATGATGACAACAGGCACCACAGACACGGCTGTAGCCCCAATGGGTATGGTGTGGTTCAAGGTGAATTGGACTGCCACTCCCACTGCGATCAGCCCCACCGCACAGGCCTTCAGGAGCAGAGGAAAGTGAGATGACAGAGGTGGGGGGGGGGGGACCCTAACCCTAACCCATATGGACCCACCCAATACAAACACACTAGACACATGCCTCCTTACATAGCAATGAAAGATCCTGGAAAGAGCATTAGATCGCTCCTATGTAAGGTTAGACCCTGGTCAAGTCATTGCCCCTAATGAAGGAGTGGAGCTCCCACCCACTGATGGGGACTGGACCAGCTAAACCACTGGAGGGGAATGACTTCAGCATAAGAAGAGATCAACACAGGAATGCAGAGAATCCCAGAAAACAGGTAGGAAGTGATCAAGGGCAGAGGAAGCCAAATCAAGAAAGCAGCACATCCCTTGACCTGCACAATGTCAACAAAGCACCAAGGGCGGCCAAAACTGATGCTTCAATGAAGGATCATGGCTACAGAGAGCCAGGGATGAGCCACACGATGGTCCTGCAGCTTGGAATGGTGCCTATACTGTGAGATGGAGTCAGTTTGGCTTCACTGCTTTCCTTTGTTTCAAGGGTGGACTGGGTGGAAAGGGAGGTACCACATAGCAGGAAACCACAATAATGTTTACCATGGCAAAGGGTAGAGCACTGAGCTGACTTACTAGCTGTGTGACCTTGGCCAAGTCATTTAACCCTTGCCTGCATAAAACCGGAGATGGAAATGGCCAACCACTCCAGGCTCTTTGCCAAGAAAACCTGAGACAGTTGGTCCATGAAGAGTCAGACACGACCAGATGCCTGAATGATAACGACACAATATGTATGTGTGTGTATCTGCACATATATATATATATGTGTGTGTGTGCATAATCCTAGACCCTTTAGATGTATTTGTGTGTGTCTTTGGACTCTTTGTGACTCTGAGGGCCATTCTGTCCATGGAGTTTTCTTGGCAAAGATACTGCAGTGGTTGGCCATTTCCTTCTCCAGGGGATAAAGGCAAACAGATATTAAGTGACTTGCCCAAGGTCACCCAGCTAGTAAGAATGTGAGACCAAATTTAAACTCAGATCTTTCTGTCTCTAGGTCCAGTGCTCTATCCACTGAAGCACCTGGCTGCCTCATGGACAAAAAGAGGTTAAATAAAAGAGGTTGACTTGCCCAAAGTCACAAAGCTAGTAAGTGTCTAAGCCTGGATTTGAACTCAGGTCTTCCAAACTCCAGACCCCAGCACTCTAACTCCTGAGTCACCTAGCTGCCTCAGTGTATGTGTGTGTGTGTGTGAGCGTGTGTGCGCACAGATCTCCACTTATAAATATGCATACACAGAAACATATCAATATCGATATCTACATACATACATACATACATGTAGAGTTGGGAAATAAAGATATTGATTCACTTTGCCAAGAGCAGGGGGAGGGGGCTCCAAAAAAGGAGAAGAGGTAAGTCCCTGACCTGCAGCCTCTCTCCCCCCAGCCCCCACAGATGCCACTTCCCCTAAAACTCCCTCACTCTAGGAACCCCTTCAACTTGCCTTCTGGAAAAAGCTCAAGTCGCCACTCCTACAACTCTGGGCATTTCCCACAACGGGGCCCAGATTAACTGTGTTTCTCTCTTCAGATTACTTTGTATCATTTAGTATAACTCTGCTTTGACTTCCTTGTGCCCCCCTCTCCTCCCTTCAGCAATCATTGCTTTAAGGCAAGGACTTCCCATCCCCAGTGCCTGGCACATAGTAGGCATTTAAGCAGGGGAGTCATTGTATCCCCAGTTCCTGGCACATAGTAAGTACTTAATTAAGCAGGGGAATCATTGTATCCCCAGTGCCTGGCACATAGTAGGCATTTAAGCAGGGGAGTCATTGTATCCCCAGTGCCTGGCACATAGTAGGCATTTAAGCAGGGGAGTCATTGTATCCCCAGTGCCTGGCACATAGTAAGTACTTAATTAAGCAGGAGAGTCGTTGTAACCCCAGTGCCTGGCACTTAGATGACTGCTGAACTGAATGCAGTTTACCCAAGCACTCTTCTTGGACCCAACTGCCCAACAAGAAATGATGACAGTCCCACAAGCCTAACCTCAAGGCATACATTCCTGATTTCACTTAAATGATGAAATCAATATCCTGTCCCATGCCAAACCCCCAAGGTATCCCTTTGATCCCTGAGCTCTGGGTCTGCCCCTCCAAGAGGCCTGGCACAACTCACAGTGCCACCTCCCCACTCATCCTTCCACTTGCCTCAGAACTCGGGAAATCTCTGTTTTGCTACCTGGGTGGCTCCTGATTGAGATCAGTTGGGGGTCAGGTGAGAAAGGGAGGTGAGGGCAGGAACTCTTCCAAACAGACAGAATTCTTCCCTTCTCTTGGGAGAAAGTAGGATTAAGGGCATGGACATGGGCACATACAGGCCTTTGCAAGCAAGAGGGCACTTCCTGCTTGGCCCTCCCTAGATCGGAATTCCTACAGGTGTCCTCTCTCTCCTTGTCAGCCTTGGAAAGAGTTAGAGACTGAGGAGAGAGGGAAGGCACTTGCTTGCAGAAGATAGTATCTGCCAGCTGTCTAGTTGCCCCACTGCCCATTACTAACAGACAGTTAGTTGGGTCACCAGACAGGAAGGGCCCAGAGCACGAGGGGGCAGGGGAAGCCAGTGGATGCACCTGGGAGCCTGAGGCACACCAAAATGGCTGCAACACACAAGTCTGGGGGGTTTCTACTAGGGAGATGCCTTCCCCCTTGGTTCTCGGTCCATCCCAGACCTTCCCATCACCCCTCCTATCCGGATGCTCTTTACCCTCAAAACTCCCCCCAGGACAATTCTTACCCACTTCCACTATCCCTAGCCCCCCCCCCCCCCACCTCCTGCCCCGCCACCCCCACACCCGCTTACCCAGAAGGCCAACACTAAGACATAGAGCAGAAACTTGACACATTTCATTCCTCCTTCGACTGCCATGGCTGCTGGCCTGGGGGAGTGAGTCAAACAGGGGAGAGAGATCAGCAGAGGCTGGTGGGGGAGGGGACCCTGGCTTCCGGGCTCCCAGTCCACAGGGACTTCCTAGCCAATCCCCCCATTCCCGGCCCCTCCCACCCGGAAACAGGCGGTCAGTTCCACGTCTTCCAGCCCCCTCCCCTCGAGCCTGGGGTCTGATGGGCAGGGAAGCTCAGAACCCATCTCCAGCCTGCCTCTCCCCAGTCACCGCCGCCGCCCCCCCTTCAGAAAAAAGGGGAGGCTCCGGCCGGAGCCACTGACAACGGGCTAGACCGAGAAGTCCCCAGCCTCACCCTGTGTCCCAGGGCACAATCGGCTCCCTCGGTATTCCCCTCTCGCAGCCTCAGGCACACCCCACCCCCAGCCCCCCACAATGGCTTTACTCCCCTCGCCCCACACACAGAAAAGTTTGGCCGCCCGGATACCTAGAAGTTCGGAGTAAAGTTGTTAAAGGACCGGAGCGCACAGCCGAAATCCCGGGGAGGGTCGAGAGAGGAGGGAGATGGAGGCAGAGGGCGAAGAGAAGGGCGGGGGGGGGGGGGGGGGGGGGAAGGGGTTGGGATAGCACAGTTCAGGCCCAGGAAAGTGAATCTCTCCCCACTTCTTCACTACTTCCAGGTCCTAACTGTCCCCCACCCCCATTCTCCAGCCCACAAACCTCACCTGGTGTCCCGGACGCTCCGAGATCCTCTTCCCGCAAATGTTCTCGTTCCCTTTGCTCCGACCCCCAACACTGGCCCCGCCCGCTGCGGCCCCGCCCCGGCTCCAGCCACTGCTGCCCCCTCCCCCGCTGGGTGTCTGCCCGCCTCATGTGACGCGGGAGCAGCTGGGCCCTGAGTCACCCGGACTGGAAAGCGGAGAGTTCCCCCCTAACACCCACCACCCACTTTGGCCCGCCTCCTCGAGGCCCCTCCAACTTTCCGAGGGGCCCCTGGCTCCATAACTGCCCGGGCTCCCAGGAAGAGATATGGTAGCTCCCATAATCCCTTCCAACGGGACCTTGGGCAAGTCCCCCTCCCTCGCCTTCTGAACTGAAGCGGAGCCCATCTCCCGGCTGTTCTTCATGAAGGAAGAGCCTCTGCCGAGAGCTCAAACCTTCTCTGGGCCCCTCCACTTCTGGGAGGAAAGGGTCCAAAATGGAATCAGCCTCTCCATTGCTGTATGGAACTGGGGGACAACTCCTAGGAGCTGGAAGAAAGGAGCTGTTGCTGCTGCTGAGTCAGAGGAGAGCCTAGACTGCACGCCCGAGTCCCTGCTTGTCTAAGTGGGCGCGCGCGCAATCCAATTCCAAAGTTACATACATCTAGGCTCCCATTTCCCCTAAACTGTCACTTCCTGTCACTGAGCCACTGAAGTATCCATTTCAGGAGATGAGGGGTGGCCCAAAGGAAGGGGAACAGAAGCAGAGTGCCAGCCTCTCAGCTTTGTCTTCCTGTCATTTTCCTAAGGCTCCTGATCCATTCCTCTGAAAGGAGAGAAAACTCCGCTAGGATGTGATCTCCTGAAGGCAAAGGACAGTTCTTTCCCTTTGTCTCCCTCAGGACCAACAGAGCCAGCACTCCTCTTGTTGGCCTGGATTCTGGGTAGGAGTGAAGAGCTGGGGAAAGGGAGAGGCAACGGAGACAGCATCCCAAGGTCTCCTCTTGGATTGGAGAAGAGGAGCTTTCCTTGTTGTCCCAACCCTGGAGGGATCATGGATTTAGAGAGAGAAGAAACCATAGGGTGGTGAAGCTATCCCAAAGGCCGGGAGAGTCTGGGTATGAAGATTTTCCAAAAGCAATTTCAGGGAAAGGATGCCAGCGGCCCAGAGCAGGAAAGCAGATCTGCCAGAGAAAATGCCTTATCCAGGCAGCCTGAAAAGATGGTGGCAATAGAAGATGCCTCCAGAAATCAGACACTACATCAGGAGACCCTGAGGGAAGCCTTTGGAAAAACACTGGACTGGGGGGTACATTGGGTGACTCATCCCCTTCAGTCTTATTTTGATTGTAAAACCCTTGTGCCAAAAAGAAGAATGCCCCCAATGGCTCCTTACCAAGGAGTCTAGCAATCATTTTTAATGTTAAGAAACTGCCAAACAAAGGTAGACCCTCCATGAGTATATAATCCCTTTGGGTCTTGATGTATCCTGGTTAAATAGTCCTGAAATGTATAGTTATCATACATGCAATGGGGAGACTGTCTCCCAACAAATCAGCAGGAGAAATATGGAAAGTTACTATTAATCTGAACTCCTTTTTGGCCCCAAAACATTTTGATTTTTTTTAACCTTTATCTTCTGTCTTAGAATCAATACTATGTGTTGGTTCTAAGGCAGAATAACAGTAAGAGCTAAGCAATGAGAGGTTAAGTGACTTGGTCAGGGAAGTTTGTGAGGCTGGATTTGAACCCAGGACTTCTCTCTGGGTCTGGTCCTCAGTCCACTCAATCCTCATAGCTGCCCCCAACCTTTTAACTTTAAAGCAAAAAAATCTTGGGTCTGAAGCTCTGAACTGTTATCTCTCTGAGGCCATGAGTAGAGTCCTTCCTCCTCTTGTCTACAATCCTGAGACACTATTCTAAAAGCCAAGTGGTTACTCCTGTCCTCTTGTCCAAACCTGACATCTTAGACTGCCAATCAGAGAGGCTTGGGAAAGGGAAGTTATGAAGATCATAAATTAGCAGAGGAGATATGAAGTAGAGGTCTTCCGTTGGAATCAAGGACGAGAGAGGGTAGCAAGGTCCAGCTCAGGGCTGGCTCAGCAGGCTCTCGGGGGAGGCAGCTAAAAGCTAGCTGGCCACCTGTGGCTCGTGCTTCTCAATTCTTTCTCTGACCCACTTTTTGGTATTTAATAAATAATCATAAAATTAAGGTATGGTCTCCTGAGAATTTTACTCATAACAGGTATCATCTAGTTCAAGCCCCTTAATTTGGGGAAAGTGACTTGCCCAAGGTCATACAGATAGTAAATAATTTTATTTTACTTTTAAAAATTGTCACAAAAGATGGCTCACTGGATGGAATAGAAGACATATATTTGGAAATGAATGTGATGTGAAAACAAAAACCATCAATACAATAAACATAAAACTAGATAGTAAAGAATAAGAAAGAGGGAACCAAAATCCATGACCTCTGACTCCAAATTCAGTGCTTTTCATGCAAGGAGAGGAAGTTCAGACTGCACTGTCACCCTCCTAACTGCCCATCCTTTAACACAGAAGAATTCAGACTCTGCCACTGCCAACCCTTTCTCACCAAAAGGGAAGCAAGAGAGGCCTCCCACCTCCCACCCACCACGCTTTCAAGGTTGAGGTGGGGAAATAAGAAGAGCAAAAGAGAAAGGAAATATAGAAAAAGACAGGGGAGAGGGCTAGGCTGGGAACCAAAAAGCCTGGGTCTCACATAAGTATAGGAACCAACCAGTCCTGCTCAAAGTCTTTGTCTCCTTCCCTCTGAGAATGGATAGATCTGCTGCCAGGGGAAGTATCCAGGGATAGGCCAGAGAGACTGTCTAGGGTAGAAGCTCTAACCTTTTGGCATCCCAGAACCCTTTGGCAGGCTAGTGAAGCCTCTAGATTTTGTTCTGTAATTAAATGAGTAAAATAAAAAACAGGATTACAAAGGAAACCAATTATGTTGAAATAGTTACCAAAATCTCTTAAGAACCTTTGGTTTAATGGAAATTCTTTTGAGAGAGCAGCAAAGGGAGAGTTGAGGTTGGAACTGAAGATAATGCTTGAGGTGAGAGCTCCAAGGTGGCCTCAGGGGTCTGGGATCAGGACACAGCTAAATATGAGCTCAATACAGTGGAGGCAGGAGGACAATCAAGGCAAATGCCCGAGAAAGCCAGAGACTTTGAGACATTGCTCCTTCTCCAGTAAGCCTGTAACAAGTTAAGGTTATTCCCAGTGCCCAGAGCTGGAGACCTGCATCCCCAGACAATGAACACAGAAGAGGCCAGCCGTGAGTACCAGAAGGAAGACTAGAGGAAGAACAGTGAAAAAAAGACAAAATGCAGAAAGGGGACTTGGGAGGGAGATCCAACTCCCTTCCCTCAGGGACTTGACACACCCATCAGAGCCTTTGCACAGTCCAGATATGGCACCAAAACACTTCTTTAGCTCCAGGACTGGTTGATAGTAACTGACCTGAGGCAGAAACTTGTGCCCATCCTGGTATTTCGACAGGCTTCCTGCCAGCTCCACCACACCCTAGCCCAGTGCCTTTGGATTATGGATGTTCTAGGGAAAGGTCATACCCTCAGAGAAAACATCTGCTAAGCACAAGGCCACCCAAAGCAGCTGATAGCCAGCTCCAAAGGCCTCCTGGAGCCAGGGGCTCTAGCTGGAATCTGCTGGGTGAATGCCCTCCATCCTTCCCTCTCCTTACTCCCTCAGATGAACAGCTCAACAATAACAGGTACAGGAGGTTCCTGTGAACTCCAGTCTTCCACCTTCAGAAGAGAGAGGAGGAGGAGGGAGAAGATGGAGATAGAAATAAGGAATAAAGAGAAATAGAGATGGGAAATAAATGAAAGGAATTAGGGAAAGATGGCAGTGGGGAGGGATGGAGTAAAATGGATTTGAGACCAGAAGTCCTGAATTCAAATCCCAAATACTACCAGGGTGATTATGGGCAAGTCACTCTCACTGGGACTCCATATCCCCATCTGTAAATTGAGAGGGGTCAAACCAGATGACCAATCCTATGGCTTCTTTCATTTATAATATAGCCCCAGGGATCCTTCACCCAGCCACCCTCCAATCCTTCAATTTGTCCACAGGCTTCTATGACCTTCAATTATGTCACTCAGTTTGTTCATTCAACATCCATTTAGTAAGCATGCATTATGAATGAAGTTGTTGTGTTATGTACCAGAGACACAAAGATGAAAAATGATACAATCCTTACAGGTAAGTAGAGCTTAGAGTCTTGTTTCAGGATGAGATGGCTGCCCGTAGCAATAAGTACTTACATGCCAGAGAGAAATGAGGAACTAGAGATGAGATCTTAAAATTAATTCCAATTTCTAGCCTACTTTAATGTTTGAAAAACTCCTTCCTTACAACCAACCTGGAAGGTCTGGCCCACAATTGTCCAGACCCAGAAAAGAAGGTGAGATAATGGAAGTGTCCATTTTATGGAATGGGGAAACTGAGGCTTAAGGATGCTAAGAAACTTCCTTATGGTAACACTGTTTTGGAAAGTAAGGGAGCATTCACGGGAGCAATGTGGAACTATGTCCAAAAGACTCAACCCTTTGATCCAGTGGTACCACTACTGAATGCTCTCTCTCTCAATGAGATTTTTTTTAGAAGGAAAAGGATCAATTTGTAATATATTCACATATATATTACAAGTTGATCCTATATACATTTATAGCTGCTCTTTTGTGGTGGCAAAAAATTGGAAATTGAAAGGATGTCCATGAATAGGAACAAATTGTGGTATATGACAGTGATGGAATACTATTGTGCCATAGGAAATGACTAACTAGCAGGAGGAGCTTGGAAAAACCTAAAATGCCATGGACTGATGAAAGGGAAATGAGTGATCTAGAAGGACACTCTACAGAGAAATGGCAATACTATTTCATGAACAGTTGGGAAAACCCTGGCTATTCCTGGCCATGCAGGGATCCAAGACAATCCCAAAGATTCATGATGAAAAATGGCGGCTACCTCCAGAGAAAAACTGATGGAGTCTAAGTGCAGACCAAAATGCACCATCTTTCACTTTTTTTTTATTCAAGATCTCTTCCACAAAATGACTAAAATGGAAAAAGTATTTCCATGATTGCAATGTAAAATCTGTATCTTATTACAGAGAATTTGGAACTTTTTTTATGTTAAAGGGGACAGCTGGGTGACTCAGTGGATTGAGAGCCAGGCCTAAAGACAGGACATCCTGAGTTCAAATCTGACCTCAGACACTTCCTAGCTGTGTGACCCTGGGCAAGTCACTTAACCTCCATTGCCTAGCCCTTACTGCTCTTCTGCCTTGGAACCAATACACAGTATTGATTCTAAAGTGGAAGGTAAGAGTTCTTAAAAAAAAAAGTTAAAGACTGTTTTTACATGTAATTAAGGGGAAATAACCCATTACCACCCACTTAAAATATCCTAAGGAGACTAGTAACATAAAATGAATTTTTTCCATTAAAAAAATTTTTTTATTTTAACAACAAATTTCCACATAAGTTTTCAAAGTCATGTGATCCATATTGTCTCCCTCCCTTCTTCCTTCCCCCCTCCTGGAGCTGACCAGCAATTCCATCTAGTAACGTGAAATTCAAATAACTCCAAATGAAGGCAGATAATGGCAAAGCCTCGACTGCCAGGTCAATTTTCCACAGTCAGAGTCCAATAAAATACTCTTCCCTCCTCTAGTTCGATGGTGAAGATCAGAGAAAGCTTTGATGACTGAACATCAGTAAAATGTGTCCTGTGAGCTTTCATTAAACACTTTGGAACAACCCAGAAAATGGATCTACTATTCTCTTATAAGTATGCTCTGTGTTACATGTAATACAATACCCAGCGGCAATGCGTGTCCATTAAGTGCCCCAAAGAAAAAGGAGCGAGAAACTGACGCTCTTCCAGGGGCGAGAATCAGCTCGGGAGAAATGTACACCTGCTCCGGGGGAACAGCTGGAATAGTGGAGCCACCTGCTGGCCGGGCTGAGCAGCGCAGCCTGCTCTGGCTGCACGTAGCTTTCAACAAGACTAAAAACCCTAATCCTGTGGGGAGGCTAGAGAAGGGAGCAGAGAAACAGGAGTCAAAGAATCCTAACCTTGATGCTTTTCTAAGAAATGTTCAAACACAGGGTTCGTAACCTCTTTGGGGTACAGGACTCCTTTTGCAGCCTCATGGACCCCTTCTCAGAGAAGAGTTTTTAAAGCATACAAATATATAGATGGAAATCAAATTACATGGAAATGCAATCATCAAAATATTTTTAAAATTTCATTGACACCAAGTTAAGAATCTTTTTTTTTCTCTTTTAAACCCTTATCTCCTGTTTAATTTTAATTTTATTTTTATTCAAAACCTTTCCCTTCCGTCTTAAGAAGATGAAGAGTGGTAAGGGCTAGGCAATGGGGGTTAAGTGACTTGCCCAGGGTCACACAGCTGGGAAGTGTTCACCTCCTGTTTTAGAATCAATACTAAGTATCAATTCCAAGGCAGAAGAGAGGTAAGGGCTAGGGAATGGGGGTTAAGTAACTTGCCCAAGGTTGCACAGTTAGGAAGTTTCCAAATCCAGATTTGAACTCAGGACTTCCAGTTTCCAGATCTGGCTCTAATCACTGAACTACCTCACTGTTAAGAACCCGTTTAAAATGGAGACATAACACATAGGAAGTTTCAGCTGAAAGTCAGGTGGAAAGGTCTTGGGGTCCTCTGAGTGAGTAGTAACCCCGATGGTAATGAATCTCTTTTGGTTTCATTTCCATTGATAAAACTTTTATCTATTTCCGATGTTGAGTGTTTTGAGAGGGTTAAGGACTTTGGTGGTGAGAACTTTCTTTTCTCAATTTTCAATAACTGTGGCTGCCAAATTAGGAGGGTCAAAGAGCAAGGAGAGCCTTAGCAGCTGCAGAGGCATCTATAGAAAGGTTTGTTCCCATAGATCTGTGTTGGCAAACCTATAGCACGTGTGCCAGAGAAGGCTGATCTCTTCCCCCTCTCCACACACCTGAGGATATTTCTCCCATTGCCCATCCCTCTGCCCAGCAGCCCACTTCCTCCCTCCCCTGTCTGGGGTTAGGGGGCGGCTCACATGCAGCATGCAGCATGAGGGTTGTAGTTTGAGCACTCCATCTCTAAAAAGTTTGCCATCACTGCTCTAGATGATGGTTTTAAGAAATGGGCCCAAAACAGTGCTGGTGGGGATAAAGGGAAAGGGGAGAAGAGGGAGAATATTCCTGGGCTTCCTTGCCTATCTTAGTAGCTACTGGTCATCGTGTAGGGAGGGGGGGGATATCAGGTGCCTTCCCCACAAGAGTTGCTTCCCTTGATGGTTGCTGGGACAAATCAAGCCAGAAGCTATGGTCTGGGAGGCTCAGGATCTTGGGTGCAGGGTCCTGGGCTGTCTCTGAGATATGAGGTTCTAATTGGCCTGGTAACTGCCTTCTTTCTCTTTCTTTATAGACAACCTCTCTGGGCTCAGTTTCTTCATCTGTAAAATGAGGGCTTTGGACTTGATGACCTCCAGTGTCTAAATTTAGGATGCCATGATCCCTACAGAAAGTTAAAGACAAAAAAAAAATGTGTTAGAGGGGGCTACTGAGGAAATCATAGGAAGAACAGTCAGAGGCAGCTCCAGGGAATTGGTTAAGGGAAGATATTTGAGAAGATTTCAGAGGAAAGTTAATGCTGGAGGAGGAAAGGGGGAAACTCCAAAAGCCCTTGAAAACTCCAAAGATCAAGGAAGGCTAAATATGAAGACAGAATAAAACATTCTGAACACTCTGGAGAGACTACTCCGAACAAAGAGGTCAAAAGAGAAGTTGAGCAGGAGAATCAAGAGAGACCCCAAAATCATTTTAAGAAGCAGAAGGTTTGTGAAATCAGAAGGATACAAGGACCAGAGGGAGACTGAGGCAGGGCTGCTAAGAACTTGGCTACATGGAAAGGAATGAACTTTCTTTAGGTATTCCAGCCATCTCCTTTGCACACACACCCTTCCTCGTACAACTTCCACCTTCACTGAGGAAAGCTGAGGCAGTCCATGCTAGATAATTATAGAGGACTTGGAAGGAAGGGAGTGTTAATTACTGGGTGAGATACTCTCTTGGGGTTCCAGTTTGTGGCTAGAGACTTGGGAGGTGAGCATTTGCCACTCCTCTCACAAACTGTCATCCAACTCAGCATAGCCCCCAATGCCATATTTCTACGAGATACTGGAAGAGGGAGAGAGACACTCTGGACAAGTTCCTTCCCTTCAGTCATTTTCCTCCCAAAGCTCCCCACCTCTTCTTGCTTAGAAGGTATGAGCAAAGGAAGGAGGCTATGGGAACTCCCTTGCAGATTTGGACCAAAATTGAGGTAGGGTAAGGATATCTCCAGAGTCTTGGCGGCAAGAGAAAAGAAAATAATTGGGGCTCTCCATCAAGCTATCCCTCTTCCCCAGTGACCTTCAGAGTCCAGGTCCCCCAATTCCCTACTGAGCCCTTGCCCTTTGGAAGGATTGGCTTTGAGGTCCTGATCGGAGGCAGGAGTGGAAGGATAGGAACCTGGCAGAAACCCCCTATGGTCACCTCCCCTTGCTGTATGGGTAATGTTTCTAGGGTAGGAATAGCTGGTCTCCAGCTACAGATTCTGCTTCTCCCAGGACCTGAATATGGATCATCAGACTCCTGAAATACTGCAGTTCTTTTTCCTATAGATTTGATGGTCAAGAACGACACTCTCCCCCATTTCCACACATGGACATATGAACATGGGATAAGCATGTGCGCGCGCGCACGCACACACACATGCTCTCACTCTTTCTTTTCCTACCAACCTATACCTGTCTCTGTCCTGAAAAAACCTGGGATGCTGCCCCTCAGTTCCTTCCACTTCTTACACCCCTCAGTGCTAACTGAATCTCCTAGGACCCTGCCTACTTTTGCTAGGGACCAGTCAGGACCTGGAAGGGGGTGGGTCGGACTGTTGCCTTGGTAACATTATGACATCACGGGGGTGCCCCTGGCTAGGAGTTGCCTAGGAAACCAGAATAGGGGGCGGAGTCTCAAGTCTGTGTAGGAGTATTTCTGGGTGGGGAAAAGAATGATCCAGGTGTTCTGCCCCCTCTCTTCCTCTGCCTCCTAAACTCCAGGTGGTGTTCCCTCTCCTGGCTTGGTGGTGGAGCAGCCTGGCTGAGCTTAGACACATGCCCCGAAAAGCATCTGCCTGGAGATCTCAGCGGCTTACCCATTCCAGCTGGACATCATAAAGTTGGAATGGAGCCGCAGGGAAGGAACACGGGAAGGAAAAGAAGGCTCTGTGACCCAGAACTATTGAGCCTAGATGGGGAGGAGAGCTTAGCGGTAGGAAAGGAATCGAGAAGTTGTTTGAATTTGAAAAGAGCCTTGACTGTGACACAATGACCCGAGATGATCTGAGCAAGTCCCCTGACCTCTCTGAGCTCGGTTTCCTCATCTGCAAAATGAGAAAGTTTATCAGCCTTATTAGCTGCTTTTTATACCGCTCCCAGGCATTGCAGTTTGGGATCTGACCACCAGAGGGCAGAATTGTCTGAGGATTGGATTGTAGCTAGAGGTTAAAGAAATCAGGCATATATAGGGGTCAAAGTGGGGGGGGGGATGGCCCAGGTGATAAAACTGGAGCCCCTAAAAAGGGAGGTAGTATTCATGCCTTCTAACTGTCCTCTCTGTAGACCTGGACCCCTCACACCCTCACCCGTAACCACAAAGGCTGCTTTAACTTGATCTCTAGTTCTAACTAGAAGCAGCTGGAACACTGCTTTATGAGAATCGGAGATTTCCCTCCCATGTTCTGATTGGTCTAAAGTAGAAGCCCGAGCCAGTGGGTTCCTCTCTTCCAGAACTGCCCCCTTTCTTCCTGGTTCCCGGCCCCTTCAAAATCTCTGTAACCCACTCCCCAATTATCTTTCTTCATCCTGCCGAACCTTCCCCTCCCTCTGACAAGGACCCCTCCAGCTCTTCTGCAATCTACCTAGTGATTACACCAAAGAGAAATGATCTGTAATCTAAGTAGAGAATACACCAAATAGAAATGACTGAGGCTTTGAGGACAGGGGCTATGTCATTTTTCATCTTTATATACCTAAAGGATCTCTTAAGATCCTCATACCAATGAAATTAAAGGTCTGGTAAAAAGAAACACATATACATATAGATGCACACCATGGAGAAATATATGTGCTGTATCCCAGAGCTGAGGAGGCTTTTTTAAATTTTATTTAATTAATTTAGAATATTTTTTCTAATCTGAGGAGGTTCTTAATAAATGTTTCTGGAATTGAATTTCTGCTTCTCACTTTTCTTGAATTTTCTCATACACATGTTTCCTGTCCTCCCAAGCTGGTCTCTGAAGGCATCATACAGAATCAGAATTATTTTCTATTCAACTCTGATCTTAAGGGATAATACAGTCACTCAGGCAAAGATTTTAGGATTAAAACTACCTGTGGACTTCAGAGAGAATGCCTAGGACCTCAGAGATCAGGAAATAACCTGGAGGAAACTAGGATCCAAGACCTAAACCAGAAAGCATAGGTGGAATTAGGAACCAGGATCCTAGCATTTAATCAATCCAGAGCTGAGCCATTCTTGCCCCCTCTAGACTTGGGGGACACTTTACTCTAACCAACTCAAGAAATACAACCATACTCCTGAGCTCAAAGACTGTTTAGAGGTTAGCCCCCAGTCTCCCAACTCTGTTCCTCTAAATCTTAAATGCCAGGCATCTGAGCTTAGTTTCTCCACCCCTGGCTTCACTGCTTCTTATTCCCCTCTGAAAACCCTCAGGTATTTGTCTAGAAAACATTGGATTATAGAACCAAAGCTGAAATAGACTTTTGAGCTTGTCTAGTCAAACTCCTTCTTTTTACTGAAAAAGAAACTGAGGTCCAGAGAAGGGAAGCCACTTGCCCAAGTTCACACATGGTAGTAAGTGGAAATGGGAATGAGGGTCCTCGGACCCCAGAACCAGCCTTCTTCCAGTTGCATTGACTCTGCTCCTGTCTGTCCATGATCCTCCAATATCCCTGCTCCCATCTCACTTAGTATCAGTCCTAAGCCCTCTCCTTCAGTCTCATTTCTATTTCTTTCCTCCATGTGGTCCTCTTCTTGACAATTTCCTGTCTGAATCTGTCTCTCTGCCTCTGTGTCTCTCTCCTTCCAGCATTCTGTCCTATATTATCCCCCTTTCTATGGACTTCCCTCCCTCCCTTCACCCCCATCCCTCCTGACCTGTGTCACTTGGACTTTGCCCCTGTCCGTTTCAGACTCTGCCTCCCCCCTCTTTTCCATACTTCCCTACTGAGGCACTAACTACATCTCTGTCCCTGTCCCCAGTCTGGACTCCAGCAGCCTCTGACTCCCAGGCCTCTGTGCCTCCTGGGCTCTCTGTCCTTGAGTCTCTGTTTCTGTCTTTGTCCCTCTCCCACCTTTCTTCCTCCCCTTCTGTAGCTCTAAGGGGCCTCGGCCCCTTTCATTCCAGCTCTCTTGAGCTGTCTTTCCAGCTCTGTTTCTTTCCCAGGAGTCTCTAGGTCTTTCATGGTCTGGAGGACTCTTGCTATCTAGCCATGTGTCTCCCACCATCTCTGATTCATTCTCCTGAGTTTCCAGGGTCTGTCCTGGCTCTCCCGAGTCCTGTCTCTGCCCCTTGGAGTCTCTGTCTCTCCAGCCTCCACCACAGGTGTCTCTGGCCTTGAGAGTCCCGCTGCCCAGCTCTCTCCCCATTCTGGCTCTGCTTCTCTGTCCCTGGCTCTCTCTGCCCTCTCAACGGTCTCTATCTCTCAGTCTCTAGTCTAGGCTCGCTCTCTAGCTTAGGATGACAGCGCGGCCTCTTTTGTTGGCTCCGCAGCCAATCGCGGCCGCTGACGACACGGGGGCCGGGGCTATAAAGGGCCAGGCCCGGGCTCCGGCCCCCCCAGCCTCCCGCCCCTGCCGCCCGCCCGCCCCGCCCGCCGCGCCCGCCGCCCCCGGGCCCCCCCCACCCCCGGCCCCCCTGGCCCGGGCAGCCCCCCAGTCCCGCGCGGCCCCGACCCCTCTCCTCCCTCCCTCCCTCCCTCCCCCCACGGGACTCAGGCGTCCCCGCCCCCCCAGCCCTCCCTCCCCTCCCCTCCAGCATGGTGCCCGCGGCCCCAGTGCTCTTCTGCCTCCTGCTCCTCGCCCTGGAGCTGCGGCCCCGGGGGGAGGCGGCCGAGGGCCCGGCAGCCGGCGGGGAGCGCGGGACCCAGGCGTCCGAGGAGCCGGAGGGCTGCCCCGTGTGCGTGTGGCGCCAGCACAGCAAGGAGCTGAGGCTGGAGAGCATCAAGTCGCAGATCCTGAGCAAACTGCGGCTCAAGGAAGCGCCCAACATCAGCCGCGAGGTGGTGAAGCAGCTCCTGCCCAAGGCGCCCCCCCTGCAGGAGATACTGGACCTACACGACTTCCAAGGCGACGCGCTGCAGCCCGAGGACTTCCTGGAGGAGGACGAATACCACGCCACCACCGAGACCGTCATCAGCATGGCCCAGGAAAGTAAGTGACCTCGGCCCGGGCGCCGCGGGTCTCCTTTCCGGGAGATATTTTAGCCAGGAGAACGGAGTGTGGGATGGGGGTGGGGTGGGGAAGAAGGGAAGGAGGCAGGGCAGAAGTGAAGGGAGGAGTGGAGGGTCAGTTACGGAGGTACCTGGACGTGAAGGAAAGTATCCCCCAACCTGACACTTAGGTCCTCCGCCTGGGGAAGGGAGCAACTTGAACTGTGTGCCTCCCATCTGCCCTCCATCATCGCCCCCAAGCCCTCAAGATAATGCCCCTCGGTCTCGAATCCAAGCCAGGGGCAGAGTCAGCTCTGGACCTCTTCATCCCAAGGCATATGGGAACACCATCCTTCCCACTCGGCTCGGGCTGGCTCCCCGGGTTCCCCTCCTTTTCTCCTGTCCCAACCCACCCAGGACAGGGAGCACCCTGGAAGTTTGGGGCCAAGTTTGGAAGGGGGAGTGATACAGGGATGCCCCCAGCAGCGTGCTTTTCCTTCCCCCTTCCCCCCCCCCCCACCAGGAGAGTTAAGAAGGGAAGGAGAGAGAGAGAAAGAGAGAGAGGGAGAGAGAGAGAGAGAGAGAGAGAGAGAGAGAGAGAGAGAGAGAGAGAGAGAGAGAGAGAGAGAGAGAGAGAGAGAGAGAGAGAGAGAGGGAGGGAGGAAGGGAGGGAGAGAGGAGAGAGAGAGAGGGGGGGGGGGAGAGAGAGAGAGAGAGAGAGGAGATTATGAAGGCAGAATGGCAAGCAAGTTTTCCAGCTTATTGCTTGGTTTGGATGGGGGGGGGGGGGGCGAGCCTTTAATAGAAAAGCTCTTTCTGCTGCTAACAGCTCCTTGTCCTTAACCTCCTGCCCTGGATAGAGGGGGGCTTGGGATCAGCGTTAGAAGGGACATGATTCCCCCTGCCCTCCCCCTGCCCTTTTACAATGAGGGCCAGAGAAAAATTGATTATAAGTGATTTGCATATTTGTCTACAATACGGAAGAGTTCAGGATTGGAAACTCATCCGTCCTGTTTTAATTCTGGATCGGTTTGCTATGGTGGGCATTCCAAATCCAGCTCCTGCCTGCAGAATATTCCTAGTGCCCCAAATTCCCACCTGGCTCAAAGCTCTGAAAATCTTCTGGAACCCACGTAGCACCTGCTTCTTCAGTGTTCCACCCCACCCTCAGCATGGATCCCCATGATCCGGCTTCCCTGATCTCTTCAATGCCGACCCCCAATGTTAGCGGAGGGGGCTTGAAATCGGAGCTGACCTGCCAGTTCCATAGGCAATGTGAGTCACTAGGATACGGGGTTCCCATCCCAGCCTTCTGACTGAGGAAGGAAGGAATCCTCTAGTCTACATCTCAGGTCAAACTCATTAAGTGTGCCCCCTCCCAAGTTAGGAGGGTATGGGGAACTTGGTAAGGGTAGAAGCCATGGAGAGAGAGAGATTGGAGGTGGGGGAGCACCCAGCATCCTAGTTCTGGGCTGCCTGGGGGAGCGGAAGGTGAACATGTTAATAGACTTGTGGCTTTGAAATTTTATGACCTGGAAAATCCAGGCCAATGCTTCCCCCACCTCCCATCCCTAGGGGGTCATGTGATCCCCGATGCCCCTCCCCCAAGCAGGTCTCCCCCCAAACTCCAGGGGGCCCAGCCCCCCTCCTCTCCCCTGGGAGTTGCTCCCCCCAAGACTATTTCGTTTTATGGCCTCTGAACAGAAGGGGGGAACTGGTTTATAGGCAGATGGTTGTAAAAAGCTTGGGGGTGAGGGAGGGTCTGGCATGTAGAAATGCCCCCTATTTAGGTGGCACTGAGCTGGTTTGGGGGGCCTCACCCTACTGAGCTCCTTAGATTTTTCCCTATGGCATAGGATTTTTCTACACCTCCCAGAATGATCTCGGTTCAATCAAGACTTTGGGTTTGGGGATTCCAGTGGGAATGAGAAGAATGGGTCCAGGATGAGGAAGGCACCCGATAGTTGAGTAGAATGGTGACCCAGGCAGGGCAGCCCTGGGAGACTGGGGGTGGGGGGCGCGCTGATCTCTAAAAAAGAAGGGGGCGTTTAATAAGGAGGGATTTAGAAAAAGTTGCTCCTTGAGGCTCCTAGAGGCTGAGGGTCCGACCTTCGCAACCGAGTGAGTGAGGGGTCTCAGATTGTGGATTATTGGTCCGAGTTTGAAACTCCTGTAGGGCATCCCCTAAACTAAAACAGTTTCAAGGTAACTGCCATTGGGGCTCTCGAGTGCCTGGACCAAGGAAAAAGGAAGGCGGCAGTTTTGAAAGCGAGAGGAAACGCTTGCGTTCCCCCCAATCCCATCCCACCAAAAACAGGAATCAGCTAGGGGCCCAGAGTTGGACCGAGGTAGTACGTCCCCTTTAAGAGCGAGCCAGAGATCTGGAGAAGGGAGGGGGGAGTGTGGAGAGGGGAGGGAAGAGAGAGGGGAAAAGGAAAAAGAGACTTTTATAGTCTAATCCCCAGGGACCGGCTTTAATAAGAGACTTGTGCTCCGCTAATCAGGGGAGGTGTTTGTCAGCAGAGAACCTCCCCTCCCCCTCCCCTCCCCTCCCCCAACCCCAGCCGGGCACTCAACCCTGGACCCCAGCCCCCACCCCTCCCAACCTCCTGTGCCCGACCTCAGAGCCCCCCTAGAGCAGCCTCTCCCACCCCCTCTGCTCCAGCCCCTCCAGTCACTTCCCTTAAGGAAGCCCAGTAGGCACAGAGAGAGGGAGCTCTCGCCTCCCCCCTCCTCAAACCCCTAACCTGCCCCTCTGCCCCCAGGCCCTCTGGGCCCCTGTCCAGTGTGGGGGGTGGGGGGGATGGGCTCTAGCTGAAAATAGTGCGGTGACCTCGCTCCCGACCGAGCCCCCCCTCCCCAGCCCAGCGCCGCCTACTAAACCTGACCTGCTGCTGCCTGCCACCAAGCAGCTCAATGCAACACAGATGTTGCCCCCTCCCCACTGCCCCGAGCTGTACAGCGTGTGTTGAGGGACTCCTGGCTGCCCCCCAACTCCCCGCTTTGTTCCTTCGATCTCCCCTCTTTGCCCTACTAAGTTCAGGTGCCCCTCTTTTCCCTCTTCTTCCTCCCCCTCCTTGTTTCCTACTTTCTACTGAGCACGCCCTCTCTCCTCTCTCCATCCTTTCCCCCACATCACTGTCTCCCCCATCTCTCTCTTCCCCTTCCCAACTTCTCTCTTTTCCTGTCTCCAATATCAGCTCATTGTCTCCGTCTCCCCGGTCTGCACTCCTCCACTTCTCTGCCCTCCTCCCACACCTTGAAGGAAGTTTGGGGAGGGGAGGGGGGGGATAAAAGGATGCTCGCCTACACAGAAAGCTTTGGGTGAGGGGTGAGGGGCAATGCCCCAAGTAGTCAGGAGTTCTAGCCCAGGGGCTGCTCAGTGAAAGGAATCTGAGGCCAGGAGAAAGAAAACCTGGTCCTGGCTCCCAGCCGTGGCTGGCTGTTGGACAGCTCAGTGGAGTCCGAGTTTGGGGCAAGGAGACCCAACCAAGCAAAGCTGCTGCAGAAGGGATGGGCAGTTTTATTGGCAGATCTTTTGCTGGCCAAGAAAAGGGGCTGACTAACCACAGGGCAGATGGTGCAGTGAAGGGAAGCTTTCCTCTTTCCCTCTAGACTGTTCAGGCGCTCTGCTTTTCCCTCCTTTCTCCTACGGAGGAGGACTTCGTACTGCTTAACTTGAAAGTTGGAGGCTTAAGGAAGTTGGTTTGTCCCGCCTGCTCAGCGCCCCTCTCTAACCCCCAGTTTCCCATTCAGGTACTAGCGGATCCGAGGAGCCTGCCCGAGCCCCGGGGTGTCAAATCATGGTGAATTTCCCCTTGGTTTAGGAAGAGACCTAAAGAAATTCTTGCCCAAGCAGCAGAAAACGCTTGAGATTAGTAACAAAAGGCGTGACATTAAGTGCTTCTTTCCATTCTCCCGACACCCCCAACCTCGGGGAGGGTTCAGAAGGTGATGGAAACAGATTTAATTGTTCCCATATATATCAATCAGTGTACAAGATCTGTGCATGAAGGAGATTCTTCTTCACACTTTCAAATCTCCTGCAACTAGATTTTCCCCTATGGCTTATTTCTTTATCGATTAGTCTATCTACAGCCATTCTTATCCAGTCTGGAGGCAATTTAGGCTGGAGGAGACTAGGGATCAGAAAAAGGTAAAGAAGGGTGATGCTTCCTTCACTCTTCTTTTCAAGAGCCAATGGAATGATCAAGCCTCGGATCCAATCTTGTGATAGGATTAATTGTTCCCTATCTCCATTGGATACCCGAGGGAAGGGGGCTGGAATTATAGCATCTGGCACTGGCTGGGTCGAAGTAAGGGAAGCAAAGTTATTCTTGAGAATCTGCATCCCTAGACCTGTGGGTTGTGCAATTTGGGTAGTACGGCTGAGCACCGGGCAAGAAAGAGTAGGGAGGATCTACTCACACCCCATTCCCAAAGAGTGGAGCAGCAGGCATAGTAGGGACGAGAAATCAGCCTCTTCTGCTTTCTGGGTCACTGTGGGTGGGAGTACCCAATCTGAATTCCAAGCAGAGTTTCAATGGATCACACGAGATCCAGAAATGCATCCCTAGAGTATACGTGTGCTTTGCGAGCCTCGAAAGTTCGAAGAATATGAATTCGCTTCTTCACCAGGACAGCCAACTTCTTCCCCCCTCAGGACCCTCCAGCTATGTAAGCCGTAAAGGAGGAGCCTGAAAAGATGGGTTTGGCAGAAAGAAAACACTGCAGCAGCAGCAGGATGAGAGCGAGGAAGCATGACCCCTCCCCACCTCCGGTAGCCTCAAGCATGTAGCCCAAGCCTTACTGCGGCCTCAGTTGCTTGACAAATGTCTTTGGCTGCCTGTTTTCCATTTCCCGTGAGAACAGAATAAAAGGCATGACCTCGAGTTGGGGCGGCAGAAGATCTCCGGGATGGATGATAGATGATAGGGAGGGCTTCCTCGCTGACAGTTAGGGGACCCCAGGAGAGGGAGTCAGAAGCAGATAAAGCTTCCCAGAAGGGAGGTGAGGTGAGCGGGAGCCCCAGCTCAGAGACAGGAAGGGGAGAGTCACCAGAGTGCCGCCAGAATCAAGATGCCTGATTGGGTGGGGGACAGCAGGAGGGGGGCGCTCTCGGGCCCTGACTGACCCCCTCTCCCTCCCCTCCTCCCCTCTCTCTCCAGCGGACCCTGCGGTGCAGACAGATGGCAGCCCCCATTGTTGCCACTTCCACTTCAGCCCCAAAGTAATGTTCACAAAGGTGCTGAAGGCCCAGCTGTGGGTGTACTTGAGGCCGGTCCCCCGCCCTGCCACCGTCTACCTGCAAATCCTGCGCCTGAAGCCCCTGGGAGGGGAAGGAACTACAGGAGGTGGGGGGGGCAGCGGCGGCGGGGGCCGGCGCCACATCCGCATCCGATCCCTCAAGATCGAGCTGCACTCCCGATCGGGCCACTGGCAGAGCATCGACTTCAAGCAGGTGCTGCACAGCTGGTTCCGGCAGCCGCAGAGTAACTGGGGCATCGAGATCAACGCTTTCGATCCCAGCGGCACCGACCTGGCTGTTACCTCCCTGGGGCCAGGGGCGGAAGGGCTGGTGAGTGCGGCCCGTGGAAGGGGCTATTCAGGAATGGGGGAGGGGAGGCGCTGCCAGAAAGAAGTGGAATCCTGGGGGATTCCGACGTGGGGCCACAGCTCCAGAGAATGGGGAGTTGGGTGAGCTCCGAGCTGCAGGGCCCGGAGAGCATCGGCTGCTTCTGGAAGGAGGCTCTGGGTTTGCCCCCCAACCTTTCCGCACGTTTTCCTTCGTCTCAAACAGATCCATGAGCGCCCCCCGCCCCAAACGTGGAGGCGGGAAGTGGGGGAACCAAGCTTGGGTGGGCGGGGGGCGGGGATGGAGCCCCCGGGGTGACCTCTTCTCTCCGCTCTTCCAGCACCCATTTATGGAACTTCACGTGCTGGAGAACACCAAACGCTCCAGGAGGAATCTGGGCCTCGACTGTGACGAGCACTCAAGCGAGTCCCGGTGCTGCCGATACCCGCTCACCGTGGACTTTGAGGCCTTCGGCTGGGACTGGATCATCGCGCCCAAACGCTACAAGGCCAACTACTGCTCTGGCCAGTGCGAGTACATGTTCATGCAGAAGTACCCGCACACCCACCTGGTGCAGCAGGCCAACCCCCGAGGCTCAGCCGGGCCCTGTTGTACTCCCACCAAGATGTCCCCCATCAACATGCTCTATTTTAACGATAAGCAGCAGATTATCTACGGCAAGATCCCCGGCATGGTGGTGGATCGCTGTGGCTGCTCTTAAGGTGGGGGATGAGAGGGACCCTCTCCCCCACAAGCCCCCCTGGATCCCCAGCCCGCGCCCCTTCCCCAACTCAGGCCCTGGAGCTCCCCCCTCGACCCCTCTTAAAGGAAATTCCCCGTCCCACCCCAAGCAGCGTGCAATACAGCCGAGGAAGGTAGGGGATAGAGACCCAGAGGGGCGAGGGATCTGCGGGGGAAGGAGGAGGGCGACGGGCAAGTTGGGGGCGTGTTTGGGATTTGCAGGTGAGGGTGTGCGGAAAAGAGATAGAGGGAGAGAGTGAAGTAGAGACAGACTAGAGACAGGCAGGAGGACAAGGATAGGAGAGCGGGAGCAGGACAGAGGGAGGAAAGAGGCAGAGGAGACTAGACAGAGGAAGTCAAGTGAGAATCATGGGGACGGAGAGGGGCAGAGGGAGCCTCACACCAAGTCTTTGTTTCTTTGGCCTGGTGAAGGGTTGGGGGTGACACGGGGCATTCTGTGTGCCATGGCCCATGGAGGAGGGTGGGCCCAGATTTCCCTCCTTCTCCGTGGACAAGCTAAGGGAGTAGGAATTGGGGACAGCAAAGAGTGGGAAGGATTTTGACATTTTATTTATTTATTTATTGTGATTTTTCATTTCTGGTGTTTGGCTTTACATGAAGGAGATTCCGCCTCCCCCTGCCCCCCTTCCACTGTGCCCTATTTTACTCCTTAAACTAGGGAGCCCAGCTAGAAGCACCCCAATACCCACCCACTCAAGCACTTGTATAAAACATCCAGGGTATTGGGAATTAGGGGCAGAGGGAGTCTGAATATGTTCCCCTGCAAATCTCACTTTCCAAGTTTAACCATACGTAGAGCCGGTGGTTCTAGGCAGTCAGGCCCAGAAAGGAGAATGAGGGGGTGACCGGTCATGCAGGAGAGGGAGGAGAGACACGAGCAGAGCCTCAGCAGATCCACATTCAGGTCTGAGCGATGCAAGTGACTCCAAGATGCACCCTCTCTCAGTTCATCGATGATGGAGCGGAGCAGGGCGCACCAATGCCCCCTAGCTAAGAGAGACCAAAGAGCCAGGGGTGTCCCTCTTTCCCTTGCCATTTTCAGGACAGTGAAAGGGCCGTAGCCTGAAACTAGGGACCCCCGAGTCTGTCTTGAGGGAAAGAAAGCAGGAGCTAGTACTCGGGAGGGTAGTGGCAATTCTCACCCAAGGCTTTGAAATAAAAAATGACTGCTCTGGGCTCGAGACTGGAGAGTAGCAGACCCAGGGAAGGAGGAATCCTTTGGAAAGAGAAGTATTCTGAGACCCACAAGCTCAGGGCAAGCAAGGAAGGGGAAACAAGAGAGTAGTGTCTGTTATTTGAATCATGATTTTTATCTTTTTTTGGAGGCCAGCGCTAGCTGGCAGCAAGGGAGCGGGCACATCCGAAAGCAATCGTGTGTGGTGGGGGATGGAGGATGACAACAGATGGCAGGCTAGTTAAAGCAGAGGAGGGAGATGGGTTCCAAGGGCAAGTCATTCTCCTGTCCCTTTCCCCAATCCCCCACTCTGCACTCCCCTCCAGGCCCCCCTTCTTTCCCCTTCCCTCCCCCCCCATGCCTCAGTTCCCTCCTCTTGGTGGAACAGAAGCAGCAAGCAGCTGAAGCAAAGATGAATCCTGAGCACTTACCACGGGCACTTTACGGACATGAAATACCTCTCGATATTTGGGGGAGTGGGGGGCAGGCCAGGGCAGATGCTGGAGGGATGAGATTGAGGGCCACAGGGAGTTTTGAGGTCTGGTGGGTAAGGAAGTTATGGATGGTGAGGAAGAGACGGGCCCTCAACAAGGTGGGAGAATTCTCCAGGATTTGGGTTCGTCCAGTATTGCCTCTACTGGTCCATTTTTCATCTAGGATTCCTGGGGCTCTTTGGTCTTGTCGAAGAGTTGAGAGGTGTTAAGTGGCAGGCCCGAGCTCCCATCAGTCACAGTTATGACCAGGAGCCTTAGAGGAGATAAGATTGGGCCAGAGTCAAAGGCACCAGTAAGACTTCCTGTTGTTGGGGAGTTGACTCAAAGGCCCAAGTTCTAGCCTGCCTTGGGGAGGGGATGATGGAGGCCTCGGTCTTTTCCCCCATTCTTCAGAGGGGTGGGTCAATGTCTCTTCACCCTACCTCCCAATCTTGGCAGGTTCCCCAGGCTCACCCCTCCAGCCCTGCTCTTTCATTTCTTACCACTCCAATCCCAAGAAGAACTATCCCCATACCACCACCATCCACATCCCTGGTGGGGAGGGGAGAACCAGAGAGGTCAAGATCAGAAGATGACTCCTCCAAAATTAAACCCTTGATCTCAGGCCCAGGGGCCAGGCAAAGGGCAGGGGCATCATTTGACCTCCCAACATAGGTTCTAAGGGAAACTGGAGCCTTGAACTTGGGGGGATACTTAGAAGACACCCCCATTCCTACCAAATAAAGACCTTGGGGGAATCGAAGGCTCCTTCTCTTTTGGACACAAACCTAGAGTCTCAACCCCTGTTCCCCCAAAGAGGTTATTAGAGACAGGGCTGAGACACAGAAGGAGTCGGGGAATGCCACCCCGCTTCAAGTGTGGACCAAGCCAGTGCCCCCTTTGAACATATCATTATAATTATTTGCTTTTGTGTATATGTCACACTGTGTACGTGAACAACTTTGTTTCTGTATCGGTCATCTGAGAAGGCTGGGGCGATAAGGGAGAAGGGATGTCAGGGGGCATAGGGAGGCCTTAAAAGAATTAGAGGACTTCTTGACCAAACAGCCTCCCAAAGGATGCACGGAAATGAAGACATGGGGCAGTTTCTGAGTGAAGTGACATAGGACAGAGATAGCCATTGGCCCTTTTTGGGGTTTTTTTAAATGTTCTTTGGCATATTGGGGTGGTCATATGACCCAATCTAGCACTTGAACCTGAAAGAAAAAATAAAGTCAAAGAGTTTAGCATTGAGAATCTCCTCCTGTAGCCAAATGAGCTAGAAGGGACCTTAAAGATTATCTAGTCCCCTCCTTTTACAGACCCGGAGAAAGCTGCCAGAAGTTAAAGGATAACAGCTGCTGTGGTCACACCAAAGTGAGCAGCACAACTGGGGGACACTGCACAGGGGGGCCCTCTTGATCCCCTTAATACTACACAAATCAGGGAGATGACAGAAGGAAGCCCTCAATGAAGCTTACAGGAAGACGAGTGTCTCCTGGCCTCCAGACAAGGCACATTGAGGGGAAAGGGGTCCAACGTAATATCCTCTGGGAAATTTAGAGGAAAACAACCTTTTGGATGGCCTGAGGAGAGGACAGAATAATTCTAGAGGGGTCAGAATTCTCTCCTAAGAGGTATTAGATGGTCTCAAAGGTCCTTTCCAGCTCTAAAATTCTATTCTTTCAACCACAGCCTTTTTCTGCCTGCAGAAGTCATAAATGAAACCAATGTGGCCATTTGGTCAATCATTGTTCCTAGGCAACCAAGCAAGCCATTTCCCGACCCCCCCCCCAGGTCTCTAGAGTCCAAAACCTGAAATCCACCCCCCCCCCAAAATTCCCAGGTTGGATTCTAAGGTGGACTTCAGGAAGCCTCCTCTTCCGCAGAGCGTTTATAGAAGGGATCTTAGAAGTCACTGAGGCCGGCCAGAGAGGTAGACCCAGCAGGGCTAAGGCCACAGAAGTGAAGTGAACATATCATGGCTCTAGAACGACCTTTGAAGACATCCTATTTTTAGTGTCTCCCTCTCTCCGATGCCTCCAGGGTTTTCTCAGGGCCTGTCCATATGCCAATTGGGCCAGAGCTGGTGGAGCTGCCCTGGACCTAACTGCTAGCGTGACCACTGACACCCCAAGAAGGGAGCCCCTTCCTCCCACACGCACAGGACTCCAAATCCTCTGGTTTTGGACTTGAGCCAACATTCAACTCTTCTCCTGTGGCTCCTCAGCGTCTGCTCTACCTGGAACTGAGGCCCCTTTCTGAAGTGGGAGTCATTCAGGCCAGGCCTACCCCACCAGCCCCCCACCAAATAGGATTCTCTACCTCCCACGTCTAATCCTTGGGTGTAGACGCCAAAGCTGGCTCCCTAAGGCTGGTAGGGGAGCTTCCTGTTCCGTGAAACGGAGGCAGAACATAGCGAGCGCAGTCAGGCCCCAAGCCCGTCTCCTAGCCTTGAGGTTAGCTCTTCTCCTCGGTTCTAGCTGGCAAGGGCTCGGCTTAGGAAGCACACCGTGCAGTACTTCCCTGGTCTCCATGTCAAAACTACTCCTTCCCAGCTGGGTTCTGCAGCTTCTTTGGGGCAGGAAAGTCGATCCAATAAGTAATGTCTATTATGAGCATGACTGGGGACAGGAACACAAACATTCAACAGGGAATGAGGGAGCTGGGAGGGGACGAGTTAGACTGACGGTCAAGTCTTGGGCTCCAGGACTCTACGAAGAACCTCCACAGGAGTAGAATGGAATGATTTTCCAACCCCAAAGAGTACAGATAACCAGCTGAAACATAGGAGCGATGGAGGCCAGACCTTCAAAAAGGGACTAACTCACTGACAAATGGAGTGGATGACTTTGTCACAAGATCAAATCTCAAGTCAGCTCCAAAGCAAGGGCAAATGTGCTCTGTTGAATATCAAGGAAGTTCTATCCTTGTTTATCCCTTCTCTCAGTGGTCCTTGAACTCCAACACAAACCACAAAGCTTCTAACCCTTTACCAGGTTAGCTGGGGAAGGAATTTTAAAAATCACCAAAAAAAAAGATACAGCCTGTAAGGCTGGAATGGCTAGGAAAACCAATTTCCTCCACGTTTTTAAAGGCCCTTTCTAGGTGGTCCAGTTCAGAGATGGGCTCAAGAGGGTTTGGATCTGTTCCCTTTATCTGGGTTCCAGTTTAGTACATCAGGAAGAACAAGGCTGAAGTAGTCACATTTTAGTTTATTGAGAGTGTGAAGGATTTGGGGTCTAGTGCCTACCAGGCCTTTTACAGCAAATGACTCCTGGTGACTGGAAGAGTAGATAAGTGAGCTAAGACAGAAGGGGCCAAGCCAGAAGAACAGGAATCACTAAGTCCCAACCACCAATACAGATAAATTGTTGAACTGGATGAGGTATAAGACCAACAAAATGAATCTGAAAACTGCTGGAGAAGGAGAACTGGCAAGGGAGAAGAATGAGTTTAAGACAAGTCTGTGGTTGGGACTCGGCTAAGGGAAGGGTCGGGACAGTTTCTGGAGTCCATCCGACTAAGATTCCCATATACCATGTTGTTCTTTCTTCCAAAGCTTCTAGTTCTGACCTTGTTACTACCATTTTTCACAGGCTTTGTTCTTCCTGGGCCATTTCTAACTAGTCATCAACCTTTACTGAACTCTAACCTTTCACATGCCATTAGTCTCTAGCTTGGTCTTCAGGGGAGAGACCAGAAAGTGAAGAGAGGGAAAACTGGCACCAATAGCAGTGCTTAAGAAGAAGGGAGGTGGAGAAGGGAAGAGAGAGGGAGGATAGAGAGAAAGGTCATTCCAATTGTAAAGTTTTGTTTGTTTAGTTGGAGAAGTGTTAAAAGTTTAACTGACTTTCTTCCCTTTGCTTCCTTCACAGCCCTGGGGCCCCCTAGCTCCACACACCCACCACCCCAATCTAATCTAGGGTTTTGGTTTTAGAAGAACCTGTAACAAATGGATAAGCCTGCCAGAAATCAGAGCCCAGGTTCTGCTCTTCTACAGTGCCCAAACCTAGCTTCTTGCTACAACTGTGTAGAAACCAGTTTTATTTGGGGAGAGAAATTTAGTTTTCAGGGTCAGGATAGTTTCCTTCGTGGAGATATGGGCTTTTACCTTTCTAATGGTCTGGATTAGGGGAAATGGGATCAAAGGAGATTACCCTGACACCCCATTCCCTAGGAGTCTGTCCGTTTCACAGGATAAGTCGGTCAAGGTTCTGACCCCAAGATCTCTCCCCAGGTTGAGGGAGGAGGGGAGTAAGAGACCAAATGGTGGTGAGGGGGAGGTGGAAGGGAATTTCATAGGACCTCATTCCTATTTCTGAACAGTGCTGTAGAGGAAAATATTTTTCTCTCAGGTTTGGAGACTGATTGAACTTTAAAGATGATGCAATTTCTTTGTCTTCAAAAGGTCTTTGGAAGGTAGGATTCCTGCTGTTATCCACTCTAACCTTAAATACAGAAAATGGGATGACAGTAACAAAGGAATTTGTATCAATCTTCAAGGAGGACTTGGAGAAGAATCAGGAATGGAAATAGGAGTGCCAGTTTCCCTGATGATCTCTAGACCAGTTGATAAAAGGTTTAACCTGTTTGGAAGCAGGAAAGTAGAACTGACTTCAGCTCCTCTTCAGAAGAGTCTTCTGAGACTCCCAAGACAAACAAGAAAGAAGGGAAGTCTAGAAGAGAATGTTTTTAAAGCCAAGTGGGTGAAAGGAAAATTCAAAAAGGAGAAACTCAATTTAATGATTTCCCCTTTCTACTTGAAATTCCTCATCTTAACGCTGAGATATTAGCTGTTTTGAAGGGCAAGAGACTTTCGCGAGAGAGGTATTAGAAAGAGGCAGGTGATGATCTATTTGTGGCGCTTTTTGTTCTGTTCATCACCAACCCTTCAATTTCTTCTCCTTTTGTCCATTATACCTCTGGCAACACCAAAACCTCACTTACTCACCCAGAGCATTAGCTCTTCAGTTCTTTTCTCTTTCAAGTCAGGCCCAAATCTCCCCCACTCACCCTGGTCCTTTCCTCCTCCACTGCTTTCCCAAACTCAACTGTGCTCCCTGCAGTTTTCTCTCTTCCATCTATTCAGCTCGATCAAAGTAGTTAACAACCAGTCCCCAGCTCAGGGAGGAAAAATCAACTAGGTGCCATACATATCACAGGCACTCCTTCCCCAAATCTGTCCCAAAAGGCGAGCCTTACTCATCAGGAGGGAGTAACTCCATCACATTCTAAGAAATATTAGTCCCACCCAGCTCTTACCACAAAACCTCCTTATATCAAAAGCAACGCAAACAGCCAAAGTTAACTAGAAGAGAAATTAGCTTTATACAGCAACTTTATTAGGAAATTAAGAGGAACCAAGGCATGAACTAAGAGACCACGAAAGATCATTAATCTAAACCTCATTATTATTTTTTAAATTTAAACCCTTACCTTCCATCTTGGAGTCAATACTGTGTATTAGCTTCAAGGCAGAAGAGTGGTAAGGGCTAGGCAATGGGGGTCAAGTGACTTGCCCAGGGTCACACAGCTGAGAAGTGTCTGAGGCCAAATTTGAACCTAGGCTGCCCCTAAACCTCATTATTTAGGGACAAATCCAGGGCCAAAACTATTTTACCCACATCTGAATATTAGTTCACTGTATCAAGACCTCCAGAGTTCCTCCAACAAACTGTTCCTGAATTCTAGGGGAATGAAGTATATATTACAAAGGAGCTCAAAGGCAAGCCCAAGACTCATTCCATCTGCTTTTCTTTTTCCAAGGTTGCCATCTTATATGGGTGATGATTTCTAATTACGATATCTAAGAGACAAAGAGGAATAAGGTTACTCATATAGAGCTTCTAAAGCCTCCTAGGGGTTAGGGAAGGACGTCCTAAGATTGGGGTTCAGATACCCAGAGTAAACTCATAGGAATAGAACAGCCCTGGGAACTTTTCCATGTGACTGCTACAACATGGATTCTGACTCTTATAGTGGGGTCTTCAATTTCAGATACCTGAAGCTGAAAGTAGGTGGGGAAGTGGCAAGAACTTTCACAACTGTAAATGACTTGGAAAGTGCTTCTAATAAGACTGAAAGGAGCATCCACCCTCCGCGCCCCCCCCCCCCCCCCCCGTCCCAATGATATCATTTTATCATAGATAGGTACAACCTACAGAAGCAAAACCAGACAAAGCTGAGTTGAAGTTGAATTCCACACCCATTATTTTCCCAACAGATAATCTTGGCATGTGGCTTAAGTCTCTAGTTTCAGTTTTTCCTGATTCCTTATGCCTTTTCACCTGTCTCAATAATCCTGAAGAATCTAACCCATCTTTTCATTCTTGTGTTCTATGTACCCACCCCTGCTTGAATCTCTGTCCTACTCCCAGCAGCTAGTTAACCCTGGGCTACAAGTCCTTCCCTTTTGCTTCCTCCAGAATCACAGGTTCCATGGCTGAAAAGACTCTTCTAGTCTAGACTACTAAAAAAAATACCATAAAGGGGGCAGCTGGGTAGCTCAGTGGATTGAGAGCCAGACCTAGAGATGGGAGGTCCTGGGTTCAAATCTGGCCTCAGACACTTCCCAGCTGTGTGACCCTGGGCAAGTCACTTGACCCCCATTGCCTAGCCCTTACCACTCTTCTGCCTTGGAGCCAATACACAGTATTGACTCCAAGACAGAAGGTAAGGGTTTTAAAAAGAAAATACCATAAAAAAAGCATTACTCCCTTGGAACACTATTATTTTTAAGTGCTTTTATTCCAATATTTCAAATTGTTCACTCCTCTGACTAGTCATCCAAACTTTTAGGTCAAGCATTCAAAGGCTATCTAGGTCTGTATACAGCACCTAGGAGAGTGACTACAGAGACCAATTGGGGCACCTCTCTACATCACTTCAAGGAGGTGGTGATATTAAGGCCATCTCTCAAGGATGTTAACTCCTTTCTTGGTCTAACTGACATCAAAAAGGTCTCCATCAGATCATCTCCAGGTGCTAATCAATCATCCAATCAGACACATTCATCTCTTTTCTAAATTTCTTTAATTAACAACCAGAATTTAAAAAACAAAACAATAACAATAACAGAAGAGGGGGAAAACCACCTTGAAGTTGTAACGGCAAAAAAACTAAAACTGCCGCTGCTGAGGATTTGTGTATGTATCTGGGATACACGTGCCCTTGTCAGAGGACAAGGCCCAACAAGGTGCCTGTCTTGTGTACGTATGTGAGTACATAAATGACCAAGAAGAATCAGAGATGGGGATCACCAACAGCAAGACAGAAAAAAAAAAAGACGTTCATCAGGCAATACCAAATCGCTCTGCTCTTTTCCTCTTCTTTGCCTGTGAAAAGGAAATGAGTGGAGAAAAAATTAGAGGGTTTGGGAGAACAGTGGCCTAAACCTCTGGCTTCCTTAGCTCAAACTCATATGAACTGTCACAAGGTCCAAGCCCAAGTGATAGCTCAGGCTTGGACTTGGCAGCCATATCTTTGATTCTCCAAGTCCCAAACCAGAGGGGGGGAAGGGGGGATTAATAAAGAGATAGAAAACAGTAAGATTCCGGTGGGAAGGAGGGCCACTCAGCTTTGGTAGTATCTTACTGTA
Source organism: Monodelphis domestica (assembly GCF_027887165.1). NCBI lineage: Eukaryota > Metazoa > Chordata > Mammalia > Didelphimorphia > Didelphidae > Monodelphis > Monodelphis domestica. Next base: position 27,204,994 of record NC_077231.1, on the reverse strand, counting down.
GGTCTGGAAACAATGGGCTCTTGAAATGCCTGGAAAAGCCTTCTAGGCATGGGGAGGTGGGGGATTTCAAAGGGCAAAGGGTTAACCCTGTGCTATTCAAGGGGAAGGTGAGGGGGATGCCCTCCCAGGCATTCAAGTCCTAGCAGCAGCTCCTTGATAGGCCTCCAAGCCTATCCATGAGAGAGGCATATAAATCTTCATCTCTAACAGAATAAATAGCTAGAGGGAGGGGAAACAGAAGCCCCAATCATGGATCTCTCAAGGGAGGGAGCCTGGAGAGAGCACAAAACCTGCAAAAAGACCTTTTTGTTCTGGGAGTGACCTCACAAAATAGCAGAGTCCTTCAGCCTCACCCCTGCTACCTCCTTTCCCCAGCAAATAGGGACTTTTTTCTCACTGAAGGGGGTCAGGGGTAGAGGGGAAGATGCCATGCTATTCACAGGGAGGTAAAATTTAGACTTCATCCAAAGAAAATGAATGCATATAGGCCCTAACCTATCCTACCTGGATCACTGGTACAAGTCTTAAGCACCAAACAAAAACAACCCCCCTTGTTCATGTGAACTCAATGTACCTCAAGAATTATTTCCCACATACACCTCCCCCTCTCCTCTACAATGGCAAACTTTTCCTTGAATCATCTCTATGGCTCTATCAGCTTGGGAGTTTTGAAATCAAGTTCCAAAGGACTGAGCCTGGCTTAACATTTCTTGAACAAACTATGTAAGTAAACTAAGCCCTGTACAAAACTTTAAGCCAAAAGTAAACCTTAACCTATATCTATTTCCAAAAATCCTTGCAGTAGCCACTTACTAACAATATATAACACTTCAGCCCCTACACGCAGCTAATAAGAAGAACCCTCACCCCCACAACTCACCTCCCACTCCAATCTGTTTTGGAAGGGGATAGCAGAGTCAAGAATGTGAAGGACTCAGACCTTTTTTGTGAAGTTACTCCCAGAAGCCCAAGTCTTTTTGCCTGAAGTAGTTTGGTAAAACACTGAAGATTTAGTTGTTTATGTATAAAAATGACTTGATAATTAACATTCAAACTGCCTCACAGGGATATAGTTGTGTGAGACTCTGAAACCAACAGTCACTTCTGAAGCCAGATGGGAAAAGGAAAGATCTGGGAAGAATAAATAAAACTGAGGTGTGGAATACTCATTCTTTTAACATTCATTCTCAAAGATCAAAGGTCCCACTGATCTTTAAAGTAGTGTCCATAATCCTAAGGGTACCCCATGTTCATAGGTTATTTTGTACTTACCTTCCAAGTTTATACCTAGTTTCTTTATACACTGGGTTTAGTTTTCTTGTATATATTACCTCTCAATATATCAATTCTCAGAAGTAAGGATTAGATTTGAGAAGTAGGGAGATGGCTGGATGATAATTCACCCTCTCAGCCATTTTGAGATCGATACAGACTTATGTAAACAAAGTAATTAGGAAAGGAGATTTCATTTATTTGAGTTCATGCCTCAGCTAGGGTGGGCAATTTGTGAGTGTTTCCCCTAGGGGCAAAAATGGTCTTCATCAAAATGATCTGGAAGGTTACTTTTCCTATTTAAAATGTACATTATAAGCTAAAAATGAAAAGTGAAACAACTCGTATAACATTCTGATTCAAAAGCACTCATGAAGTATGCTAATAAGTTACTCAGCCTCCTCATGGAGACTCCCTTGTCATATTTTTACCTCTGTGTCCTCTGTGGTTCCAGTCCCAGCTGAACTTGTGATAATCCCAAATCGCTCCTTCCTCTTTTTCAGCTTCTCATCATCCTCACTCTGTTTGGGGACAATAAATGGAAGTGTTGAAACAATATGGTTCCTAACCCTGGGCAGATTGAAGAGCAAAATTATAATTGGTCAATTATTGGTGTGCCCTTCCCTAACTAAGGGTTAGGAAGGTACTTAGAATAACACAAAATTATCAAAGCAGGAATCAGGGGTCATTATTGAGAAAAATGCAGATTAAAAATTGTAGAACCCTCTACACAAGGGTGATCCCCAGAACCAACAAAAATCAGGTTGGAGTTGGAGCCTTTCATTCATGAAAGGGATTGAGTCAAGCAGCAGCAATGATAATATCCAAAGTCAAATCTTATTTGATTCTTAAATTTCTCAGGCAGTTCTGGGTTGCCCCTTGAAAAAAGTCTGCAAGGGACAAGTTAGGAGATTATTCAAATGGGGACACTAGGGTGGTCAACAGACTCAACTAGAAAGACAGAATCAGGGGGCAGCTGGGTAGCTCAGTGGATTGAAAGCCAGGGCTAGAGACAGGAGGTCCTGGGTTCAAATCTGATCTCAGATACTTCCCAGTTGTTTGACCCTGGGCAAGTCACTTGACCCCCATTGCCTAGCCCTTACCACTCTTCTGCCTTGGAGCCAATGCACAGTATTGACCCCAAGATGGAAGGTAAAGGTTTAAAAGAAAAAGAAAAAGAAAGACAGGATCAGAATCTAAGGTGACCAGGAGGATATCTAAAGGCCTATGGAGAAAGTAAAATAACATAAATCTTCTCACAAGTGTCACACATAATTTTGAACAAATTTAGTGAAGCTTAAAAAAAAGTTGTTTTTTTTTTAAAGGCTGAGGCTAGTCTCTTAGGTGATCCGGAAGCAACCAGGCAGCCTCCTCTTATTGTTAATATAATGACTTAAGTTATTCACTTCCAGGAGCTTTCAAAATTGGAGCTGGAAAAGTCTTATGGATCATCCCCCTATGACTTGAAACTTAGTGTGTATGCATGTTTGGTGTAAAGAAGAATGGGAGCTGTCCAAGTCTAAATTCACAGTGAAAAGAATAATAGTGAACATTTAAAAATTAGGAAGAGATAATCGCTGAACAAAGTTCTTGCTTTTGTTTTTCCAAGAAAAGATGTTGTTCTAGTTCTTGGCACATCAAGTCAGAGGTCTTCCCTCCTCCCTTGGCTTCACACGTCCTGGAGGCCCTTATGGGACAAGGCAACTTCTTTGGCTTTATTTACAACCAGTAATAAAGATAACCAACACCAGGCCAGGCTGAAAGAACTCAAGCAAACTATTTAATGAGCTCCTGCTTGGTGCTTCTGAGCTGGATCTTTTTACAGCCCTCAGGAGTTTATATTTCTTGCAAGCATTGCTAATTCTCATCCTCATGAAGCTTGACCACAGGTAGATTAGAGCTCTAAAGAAGGTTCCCCACAGACAGCCTACTCTAACTCAAGATGTCTAGGAACCTGGAGAACTGAAAGCAAAATCATGCAAGTGATTCAGAGAAATATGGGAAGTTTTTTAAGCTTTCACTCTCCTCAGCCATCCAAGGAACTGTTTTGTTCCCATATGCCTAGGAAACTCCTCTAATGTAAGGAGTAGGGGCACTGTACAGCTTGACTGTCCTCAACTGTTCAAAACTGAATCGCGTTCCCTGAAGATGATTCTAAAAGACAAGCCTGTTGGGTTCTTAAGGTCCAAGCAGCTTGTCAATTTCTATTCTGCTCCACCTGCCTTCCAAAATTATTAAAGCCTGAAGAAATTCCTACTCATACATACCTCTCGACTCCTAATCAGATCATTTTAATTGGGCAGACTCCATTTCATGTATAGTGTAGTGTTCTTGCTTTATTTTCATAATCATCATATGACATCAAGCATTCATTTAACCTCTCTGAGCCTCATCTGTAAAATGAGGATACCTATTTCAAAGGGGTGTTGTAGATTAAAGGAGGTCTTTTTTTTAAAAAGAGCTTTGTGAACTCTGCCAGGTCCTATCACACTGGAAAAGTTTTGGTTATTGGCCCAGTAACAGACTAGATTTCTGGGAACAAAGCCTACCTCCATTTGGATCAGCAGGTGGACTACAGAATGCTGACATTTTTGGACAGGGTAACTTTTAAATACTCTCTAAGACATACTAAGAACTTCAGTGTACACTTATAAAAGGAGTTCCCACGCAGATAGTCACGGGTCCTTGAATAGCATACATATTGTCACAGTTCCTCAGGCTTGAAACCTACTTTTCATCTTCCATTTCTCATTTCTCACCCCCATATCCAATCTGATGCCAAGGCCTAGAGATTTCACCTTCGTAACATCTCTTTAACATACCTCCTTTTCTCCTCTAATACTGCTGTCACCCTGGTTCAAGCCCTCAACACCTCATGCCTGGTGAGTCTGCCTTAATTTTCTCCCCACTCCACTCCATCCTTCCTTCACAGTCACTAAAGTAAAACTCTTAAAAGTGCAGGTCCAGTCAAGTCATCCTCTCTACTCAAATACAAAATCTTCTATTTGGTATCTAAAATTCTGTCAAATCAAACCACCTCTCCTCCCCCCTTCTCCATCCTTCCAGTCTTCTGTACTTACTCCTTGACAATGTATTCTTCAATCCTGTTTCTCCCAACAAAGCACTTCATCTCTCATATCCCTGAATTTTCTCTGGTTGTCCTCCATGATTGGAATGCTCCTCTCTTCCTCATCTTTTACCTGATTTCCCTGGGTTACCACTCCAACTAAAATATCTTCTTCTACAGGAAGCCTTTCTCCACTCCTTTTAATTCTATTGTCTTCCTTTTAATTATTTTCTATTTGTTTAGCTTGTTTGTACATATTTACTAGTAAATTATATATCCCATTATAGATTATGTGTTCCTAGAGGGCAGGGACTGTCTTTTGCCTCTTTCTGTATCACAGACATACAGTAGCTGGCACACAGTGGTTACTTAATAAATGTTTACCAATTTACTAGTTTGAGTCAATCAAATGCCTCCAGCAAATTATAAGATTAAAATATAATTGTATGGGGTTGGGGCAAAAAGAAAGGCTAGTTTAAGGTCAGTGACCAAAGTGGGAATATTCAGCATGTAAACTACAACTTTATCCATTTATATATTATAAAGTAATTTCATAGAAGTGTCAGAAAAGGAGTACACTAGATTTGGAATTGGAGAACATTGTTAATCCCAGCTCTGCTCCTGGCTGTAACCTCCAGCAAGGCATAAGACATCTTAGCACTTTGATTTCCCCATATGAGAGCCAATGACCTCTGAGGTCCCTTCCAGCTCTACTCCTATGATCCTATCAAAGTAAACTACTACCAATCACACATTCTGGGTAAGATACTATGTTAAACAGAGAAACAAGGAGGTTTAAGGGAGGGTTCATTGGCCAAATGAAGTGAAGTTAGCATGTCCAGTCACGTCCCAGGAGAAGGGGAAGGAAGATACTCAGCTGGCAGTTCTGTGAGAAATGTCTGAATCTATGTTCTACTCACTTAAGACTACAACACTTCACATCTACAAATTAAATCAAAAACATTTTTCTTCAATTTTCTCTAGTTTCTTCCTAAGACAACTAGTTAGCAATAGTTCCTTCCCCTTCTTTTGCCTTAGCCCAAAGCATTTCCTGTATCTACCTTCCTGGGATTCATTTCCAGGTTTTATCATCCATTTATTCTGATGACTAAAATAATTATTAGGAATTCTTTCCATGACATTCTTGAACATGTAAGTTATTGGGAGAAAGTTACATTACATGACCCTCTCTGCCTGTCTCATAAGATCCAAGAATTGAGAAATGGGGGGGGAGGGGGGAGAATCTCACAATTGAAATTTTTTCAAGCCCTCCCCTTTAAATGCAGCTTCTCTAAACCTTCAAGTCTCCCAGTCAAGAAGAAAGCAGGGTAAATGTTTTATAAAAGTATAATCAACTTAAGCAATAGTCACAATCCCACCTCTGAAAGGGCAAGGAATCACAAAGGGTAAATACCAGACCTTTTTGTTGAAATGTCAGGAGGCACGGGGCAACATCAACACCTTACTGAAATGTCACTGCAGAAATCAACTCGGTATTACTGATTATGAGAGCTCAGTCAAAGTCTCTGTCCTACACAGAGCCACAACTGGCAATCCTAGGAATTTAAGTTGCTGGCATTTAAAATGAAACAAATATTCTTCTCTATCTCCTAACTGAAACTCAAGAGTTCACTCATCTCATAAATCTAATCTCCACTTCCGTGGGCAAAGCCAATACTGTGTGGAACAACTCTGACCAATTCCCTAGGTTCCACCATCCCCACTTCCCAAAATGTCCACTTTATTGCCTTCTAAAATAACCATCTTAATGATGGACCCTATTTGCTGAACTCAATGCTGAAGAAGTAGAGCAGCCAGAGAACAAGGAAGATCACTACATCACCCATCACTCATTCCTTTCCAGTAATAATAATGATGATGATGATGATGATGATGATGTCTAACCTCTGGGGAGGTAAATTCTCAGGGAATCCCTCTTCCCCAATGAGCTTCCCTTTTAATTGGATCTTTGGTGCCTCTACTGGGGACCCAGGCAGAGCATCTGCTTCAAATTCACTAGGGGCCCCAGACAGAACAATAATATAACACCCCTCCTCCAGCCCCCCCCATCCTACTTTGCCTTGAAAATGGCTCCCGCCTAGCCCTTCACCCCCCAGGGATGCTGAGGGTTTTATTTATTTTGTGCTTGCCTGCCCTCCCATCCTTACCCCTCCGGCATCCCCTGTTCCCTGGCTAAAGCCTCTTTCCATCTTGCCCTGCAGGGAAAGTGCACAACAGACCCACTAAATCAACGCAGTTCTAATGATCTCTCTCACTTGACCCTTCTAGCATGATGGTGTCGCATGGAGACAGACATACAATAAACTTCACTCCATCTTTAGCTCCTTGCTGACAGGTTTTGATTCATGGGATGGCGGGACCCATCTGAGGGAAATTACCTCGATCAAAACGCAGCTCTTTCTACATTCATCAGGCCCACTGCTCCCCCAGGCCATGCTCAAGTGCACAAATGGGGTTGTGCATCTGTGGGCAGCACTGACCCCTCTGGCTTAGTGTCATACCCATTTACAAACCCTTCCCTTACTCATTCTGCACTCCCAGTACCCCACCCCCATCATCAAAAGCCATCTACTACTGACAAGAAATCTCTTCTTTCTATGAGTGTTCAGATGGGGGTGTGGGGGAAAGAGAAGTAGTTGGGCTTAGGATACAAATGATCTTTATTTACAATCAAAACCTCATTCCCCTACAACAAACAGACATTACTTTTGAGGTTATCAAGGAGGATAATTCTCTAGAAGCAATATATATATATATACACACATGCACAGGGTACCCAGCTTATCCTCTATCTATTACTGGTCTCCATCAGCACCATTTTGTGGGCTTCTAGAACAAGCCTACAGAGATTAATATTATAAACAATTCTCCCATGCTATCCAAAGACATCCTGGAAACCAAAGGAAGTGGGAGTCACCTGTTTTTTTCCTTGTTCTCAACACCGGTTCAAGTATAAAACAAGTTTGTTTAAATAAATAGCAGAAAAGTGAAATCAGAATCCATCTTAAGCAATGAGATTCAAGGTGAACTTTTTATTTCAGTTAAGGAAGACATTTTACTATTCAGCATTCATCTCATCCTTGATCTCCATTATGATTTTAATATTCATCTAGTATGAGAAGAGAATCAACTGAGAGATGCTTATTTTATTTACCTTCTCTCCAGATTCATGTCTCAGTCTCTTGGCTACCAATATGATGTCAAAAAATGTGAGGAATAATCCTTTACTTTAAAAGTCACAAAGTTAAAGTTCCAAAAGAGCTACTAAGAGTTCAACTATCCCCCAAGAAAGTCACGGAACAATTTCCTCGAGCAAATAGTGAAACAAATATTAGAAGAATCAAAGGGTAAAACAAAGTGTGATAAAAAGAAGACAAGAAACCAGGACTCCAGTATACCAAAAAACTACCAATCAATCAAAAATCTATCCAATCAACCTTCTCTTTCCAAGTCCCTGAAAATCTAGGCTGCCTTCCTTCTGCATTGGAAAGCTAAGACAACTGTAGTATAATGGAAAGAAAGTCAAAAGACCTGGTTTTAAGGCCTGGCTCTTCTGCTTGCTACTAAGCCATGTGTCCATGGATAACTCACTTAAGCTGTCTAAGCTTCCTTCAGCTGTAAAATTAGGGGACTGAGCTAGATTACAACTTCCCAACCCATAGGCCTCAGATTTCAGAATTATTGCCAGGGTCATCAAATAGACACCAAGCACTGTCATTTTAAACTTTATTTTGCTTCAACAAAATTTGTAACACAAATTCAATATTACAAACAAATACCTTCTGGAGACTACCATCCAAAATAAATATGCTACTATTTTAAATATATATAGAGATATTCCTATGATTAATAACCATACAAATTCATTTAAAAGTATAACTGAATTGGCTTGTAGTCATATATTTTCTCAATCAATAAATACTAATAATTTCACTTAAGATTGGGAGTCACAGTAAATTCAGCCCCTTATCATCTCTCCCAAACCTAATGCAATGGTCTCCTAGCTTCCTACTTTCCAGGCTCTTCCAAAGTCCAATCTATCCTTCATATACCTGCCAAAATATTACTAAAGCATAAATCTAACCACATTACTCTCAATAACCTTTAGTGACTCTATTACTCATCTACCACCTCATAAAGGAGCCCCTTCTTCATCTCTCTTGCTATTAACATTCTTTCCACTGCAAAACATCTTAGTTTCTTGAAAGCAAGGGCTATCTTTCATTTTGTATTTTTATCAGCACCCAGTAAATACTTTGTTTATAATATATAGTAAATGCCTAATAAAGGAGTGTTGGCTTGGTAAAGTACTGGATTTAGACTATATGATCTAGAATGATAGCTATAGAAAAATTTAAAGAGCCCAAATCAATTTATATATCTGTGGATATAATTCTAAAGTCTTCATCTTATTTATATTAAAAATAAATACTTTGTCATGAGACATTTCCAGTCAAAGCCTACTTTCCAAAATTTAAGTAAAACCATCTAATACTATGATTCTAACTGACTGTACATGTCATTGACTGCTTTTACAAAACTATTAATGGATAGGAAGGTTGTCATTAAACTTTGATAACAGGGCACTAACACTGTTTAAATAGTCTTCAAAAGAGGAGTAACATCCAAACAAAAAGAATATAAATATTATATACTGAAAAAGTGATTAGTTAAAAGAATCCCGACAAGTCCCATCTCTAACACTTGCTAAGTATATGACTTTTTTTTACAAGTCAAAATCTCATTAAGCTTCAGGTCTCTCAAGTAAGATGGGGATAACATTTATACTATACTTCATAGGGTTGTGAAAAAAGCAATTTGTAAATAAGTATTATTTGAACTTGAGATGTTACTTATCAATAATAAGATTCCTATTAATTACAGATGAAAAGGAGGTAACTAGGAGATTTATGATGACGACACCACAAATATATGTGAAAAATTATATCCAAATTCAGAGGAAGAAGGCTATTAGACAGGATGCAATCCCCCGTGCAGAGTTATGTAGCTGCTTCTGGTCTTGCCCTAACATTTTCCAAACAGAAAGGGAACCATTTAAAAATTCTTCATTACCCAGTCCTAGGGACCAGGGGAACTCATTTTCATGGCTACAAAAGTTAAATTGAGGGCTCTGGCAATGGTTTCCATGGTGCAGAGAGTGGTCTGGCATTAGTCTCATCTGGGAAATCAGAATTAGATTCTAACTTAAGGGCCGCAGCTGGCTGCTTCTTTTTAAAAGCTAAACAATAGTTGGCTGCAACAATGGCAGCTGGGTACCATTGCTCCTCCAATTCAAGTTAAGTATGGCTGTTCCTTTTCTGGACAGAGAGGTATCAAAGATAGTATCTCTACCTGAGACCTATGCTGGAGTCTTGGTCATTCCTTCTGGCACCTCTCCCTCCTAACTCAATTCTTTTTGAATTTCAATCTCAAGGAAAACATTTTTCCAGCCTCCCCTTCTCTAACCCAATGGCAATAGGGGGCTGCCACATTCTGTCAAAAAGAGGCAGCTGTGGTCCTATCACTAGCAGCAAAGGATCTTATGGGATGACCTAGTCCTACCAGCCCTAATTTTAAGGATGAGGAAATCCAAGCTCAGATAAGTAAAATGACTTTCCCAGGGTCATACTGGGTTCTTCTCCCTTCTTACTCCTGGTGCCAAATGCAACTTGTTAAGTGGAATGGAAGAGCTGGGTCACCATAGGAAAAAGTGAATTAGAGGCAGCCCAAGAAATAAGAGAATAGATGCAGAAAGGAACACTGAGTTTACATGAATTACAGCAAAATACCCATTTCTCCCAAAACATGTACAAGAAGCCCTGGTAGGCATTACTCCTTATTTCTTCATGCAAGAAACAGACATTATAACCTATACAACTTAATCTAAAGATTAGGTTGTTTCTCAGTGAAACTAGTCCACATCTATCAGAAAAACCACTGGAGTCTTACATGTTTTAGCTGTATTTTTTAAAGGACCTTTTCCCATTTTATGTTTACTGATTCTTTTTATACATTAATGTCACTTCCCAATGAATCCTCACCACCCCCATCCCACCAAGAAGCTTTCCTTGTAACAAAGTACAATAAAACAAAACCAAATCAACACACGGGCAATGCCTGAAAATATATAGTGCATTCTGCACTTGCTAAGAGAGGAGGTAGGGGAATGTATAACCACCAGTCAGTCCTTTGAAGTTACAATTGGTTACTACTTTTTCCAGAAGCAATGGAAAGATAAAAGTTAAAATCAATCAGAGATAGCCTACCCTAAATACACACCTTGACAGCTTCCTCTACTCTGTGTCAAGGAATGGTTATATTTACATAACTACAGATTCCAGGACACCCTGCATTTTCCAAAAGAATGTAGAGGAAAAGGGGAAAAGAGGGAGCCTTGTATTCACTTTCCTGTAGATCACTGCCACATGAAGGATGATAGGATGAAAAGCAGAGCCCAGGGGCTTTTAGGTGACAGTAGATTAATGATGACATGGCCTTGACTTCACAGAGGTAAAGGTTAAGAAACACTCTGGGCTTCCAATTTCATACTCTCAGAGTAAATGACATCAACTGATAATTTTGCTCTCTGAAATATTCCAATGCTTAAACACAGGGCTGTCATTCCCATCCCCCAGTATGTGAAATTCATCTAAATCTCTTCCCAAGGCCAACCAGAGTCCATAGGGTGGACTAGGAACCAAATACACAGAAACGCAGAAAAGGGAGAAGTCCAGAACAGCAATGGGTTTTTTCCCAAATTAATTATCAGACACTCCCTTCAAATGTATCTCAGTCACACAATCATCCTTTTCATCTGTGAGATCAGAACCAACTTCTTGGGAGTTAAAGGAGGAGGTGACAGTATTTAAATATCAACCAGAATCCAGGACCACCAAGAAATGGATGTCTCATCCTCTTCTTACAGGATCTGAAGCTCAAGAACACACCAAATGCCACCCCTACCAGCTTCCATCTCTCTGTCCAAATACACTTTCCTCTCCTTCAGTGCCCCAAAAGAAGTTGTCACCGTCTTCCTCAGAACTGTCTGAAGGGACAATGCAAAGCAGGTGGAGAAAATGAAAGCTTCACAATTGAGACACTCCACCTCTCAGAAGCCAAATTTCTATTAAAGATATTTCCCTTCTTGAATCCAGCTAGGAAGCTGTTGCCTTTAAGGACAAATAATACAGAGACTAGAAGAACTGTCAAGAAGTCAGCAGCCAAGAGCTAACTAAGGGTTATAATGCCTTACCTAAAATATACAAGAACTAAAGAAAGGATAACAAAGGGTTCAGCATTGGTTATGAGATTAAGGATGCTTAGACCCTTATTCATTAGTTCCCAAGATCAAATGTTCTCTAAAAGGCTTAAACAAGTTACAGATCAACACTAAATTCCAGTGCAGAACAAAGAGGACTACTCTCTGGCTTACCAGTCTTTTGCACTGCTCCTCTCTGGCTCAACAGGCTAGGTCCTGGGAAACTCACACAGACACCACAGATTTACCCTACAGCAGCCCTGGTGGGAGCTATGTAAGTTATACCCAGGCCTCCCATTAAAGTTTACACTTCCTACAAACAGGATCTCCCCTGCAGGGATGTGGATGAAGAGGCAGGAAAAGGGTCACAGCTGGTTATGAAGAGCACACCTGTGCTGGAGTTTAAACAGAACGGAAGAGCACTTCACCAGAGTGGTTAGGTGATGAAACCAACATAGGACAGAGACCAAACAAAAATCAGGCTGTACAGAAAAGCATGGTTAGCCACCTAGACTAGAATGGCATACAGTGAGTATTTTTCTGAAATAGAGACTGTGGGAGAAGACAGGAGAGTGAGGATTAAAAATAGTTTCCCACATTTTCTAGTTTGATGTACAACACTGAGCAAAGGGGGATGGGGGAGAGAAGAGGTACAATCTATAAATATGTCACCCTTTCTATTTGGGTTTTCCATGGAGTGAGTTTCCAGTTAAGCCTGTTCTTCTTTTGCTTGATACCTAAGCATAAAGTGAAACACTTCTAACACAAAGGGTATTGGATAATAATTTTTCCCGACCATAAGTATACATTCTAGCCAATGCCATGAAGGAAACAAAAGAGAAAGGAAAGGAAAAAATAATTCTACAAACACTTCTAAAGCCCAGGCATCATTCATCTCTAAGACAACCTCTGTACTGGCCCCTAATAGTTCAACTTCACTGCCCTTCAGATTCAATAAAGCATGTTAACTCCAACCTAGTGTCCCTTACAAAAACATCCTCACTGCTATTTTTTGGTCTCAGATCTGGGAAAAGGAAAATGAAATTCAGTCAACCACCAGGAAAGGAGCATGGAGCTTAGAAGTAAAGGGAAATTTAATGGGAAGGCATTAACAACTTCTAGATCCTAACAATGAGACCCCCAAAGAGAATGATTTTACTTGAAAATAGGGGAGGTGGTTTATCATCAGGCCAAAAACTGACTTCACAAGAAGTCCTCCAAGTATAATTTCATTCAGCTTTTGATACCTCCCTACCCTTTAAAAACAGTAATACTGGTTTTAATATGATCATCAAAAGCCATTTTGACACAAAATGAGATTTTTTTGGTGGTTGTTATTTAAAATACTAAACATTACTTGAGCATTAGACTATCTATTTTTTTTTTTAAAGAAAGATAAAAATGTCAGCACAGGCCCAGGCCACCCACATTTATCCTAGCAATCTTCCCAGATCCAATCCCTTCAATAGGCAGGTTTAAAAAACTTCCAAGTATCCAGACTGCCACCAATTTCTTCTGACGCCACTTAGGTAAGTATCCCAACTCAGGAACTTGCCTAGCAATATGGTTGAAGGTGTTTAAAAGCAAAATAGACTCAACAGACTCCAGCCACCCGACTCCCTTCCCAGGCTGTGTTTACTCAGGGGCAGGGACCACAGGGGGACCACAGAGAGGAGTAAAACTTGTTTTTTATCAAAGTCATCAGCTCTGACACACTCCAAGAAGGAATGCAGAGCTGTATGTGTATGGGGGAGGGGAACTTTTCCTCCCAACCAATTTTCTGATCTCCATTTCTTCAACTTGGGGGAAAAAATAAACTTAAGGACAAGGCCACACGATCTTAATGATCACTTCCAACTGTTTAGGAAAGTCTTAGCAATTATTATCACAGCACTAAAGGGAAACAAGGAGCATGATTTCTCATCAGAATCTTGCCAAGTATTCAGTTTGTGGTCAGCGAATAGACAGAGCTCCAATTATGTGGTAAGAAAGAAAAAAATTTTTTCACCTTCTTTCTCCAATTCTTTCTTTTGTTAGCCTTTTACATTGCTCTACTACATTATATGTTCCGAGGCTCTCCTTGTTTTAATTTTTTTCCCTAATAGGGGATTAGAACAAAGTTTATAAAATCCCCAGTGCCCTAGGTGGGTGAGCAAAGAAAAAACCTGACTCCCATTTCTCTCTTCCAAAATTAGAATACATTTTCAAGAGCCCTAAGCAGGAGAGAAAAATTCCATTCTGCCCTTTGCTCTTCCAAATTCCTACAGCCAAGTGGTTCAACAGCAGTTGAATGGCACACATAATGACATCATTGATTGGAACTATAATAGAAAAGAGTGAGTGGAGCGGGTGGGGTGGGTAAAGGGGGAGAGGAGGGAGGAAGGGAGGGAGGTGAAGATGTATTTGTGTTACAGACAAAAGACAAGTTCTGTTCCTCAGCAGGGACAAATGAAGAACCAGATGACGGGATAAACTGAGGTCAGAGTTTCCTCTATTGTTTCCTCTTTTAGGGGCTTCATCACTCCTTAAAGATTTGTTCAGAAAGAGATAAACAGATCACCAAGTCTTCTCCCCACCTGCCCCTGTCCCACCAATTCTCATCATTTATTTTTAGAATATCAAGCAGTAGGAAGAAACTAAGGGTGATTCAAGTGTTGATTGTTTTTCTTTTTCTAAGACACCAAACCTCACTGACAAAGACTGGACAAATCATGGGCTAACTCCCAACTTACAACTGCCTTTGTAGACCCTTTTGCATGAAATCAAGGAAGCTATATCTATATATAATTACCATATGGAATATTACATATATTATAGTAATATATTTGCATATATTTAGGCTTTAATTTCTCTACCTTATTTACTTAAAAAATTAGGTAACTCTTATAAAGTCCTCAAGTAAAATTAAGGTAGTTATATAATTGTGCCAATTCTTACAAGGTCCTTATTAATAACACCCTAAGCATTGGCCATAGAATAGGAGGCTTACTTGAAGAATAGCTACAAATTGCATTGACCAAGATCTATTACAGTATGGCACCATGAGAGGATTGCTACTTACTACCCATGGGACTTTAGAGATATCATTTAATCTCTGGGATCCAATTTTTTCAACTGTAAATAAAATGAGGGTGTTAAAACTAGATGACTTGTGAAATATTTTACAACGAATGTTTCAATAAAAAGTCCCAAGTAGAATCTTTGATACAGGCCTGAAGACTGGTGACCACTAATATTTTAAAATCAACAAACACTTGTTGAATATCTTCTCTATGCAAAGCATTGCAAATTTTAAATTAATTGCCCTTTCTTTTTCTATGCCCCAATGACCCACATCTAACAAAGCTCAGTGTGAAAAAAGAAATGACCAGCCCTTTAAGGCTGAATGGAGACCAATACACCAACAGGCCACAATGGACATATATGCTTGGTTACACTGGTGCCCTCTTGTGCTCAGAAATTACCCTACTGAAAAACCAGCTTCCCCTCTAGTTCCTTAAAACCTTAGTGACATTCTTTTTCCAATAAGCAGGACAGAGCCCAGCATTTTTGTTGGTCTATGGAGTATCTGACACAAACTAACTTGCCTTAGAGGTTTAAGTAAACACCTGCCACAGCCTCCAATCTCTAACTCCTCATCCATCAAAGGACCTTTGGGCTTGCTGCTAACAATGGCATCATTCAAAAATGGAGAACCAGATTCTACAGTGGAAATAGCACAGTGTATTTGAGAATCAGATGATTTAATAATTACTTTGTTCAGCCCAATCTCAGCTATAAAATAGAAATATTAATCACAGCTAAGGGAGAGAGCATAACACTAATCAAATGATCTAGATCCAATTCTTATTTTCATCATTTATATTCATCATTTACTATTTATGTAACTTAAGGCAAGTCAGTGAAACTCTCCATGCCTGTTTCCTCAACTGTAAAACTAGGGGGGTACAGAATGGAAGATTTCCAAATTCCCTTTCGATTCTGAGCCTAGTTTATCAACCAACAAGCATATTATGTGACTACTATGTACCAGGCTTTGTGCTAAGTGCTAGGGATACAAAGACAAAAGATCAACAAAAAAAGACTTTCAACAATAGCAACACCAAAACAATTCCAAACCTACTAGCCCCTGCTTTTTTTTTTTTAAATATATTTTATTTGATCATTTCCAAGCATTATTCGTTAAAGACATAGATCATTTTCTTTTCCTCCCCCCCCCACCCCCCATAGCCGACGCGTAAGTCCACTGGGCATTAGATGTTTTCTTGATTTGAACCCATTGACTAGCCCCTGCTTTTAAGGAGCTCACAGTCTAACAGGGAGACACTGATGCAAAGAACTATGTATGAAAAGAGGATATATGCCTGCGCACTTGCGCGCACACACACACACAGAGGATATATTGGGGATTGTCTCAGATGGAAGGAGTAGCATTGAGGGGAATCAAGAAAAGCTTCTTAGTAGATGATAGAATTCTAGTTGACACTTAAAGAAAGTCAGGAGGCAGAGATGAGGAGCAAGATGGGGGAAGAGCTATGAAAATACTCCCTTGAGGTTGATCAACCGAGTGTCTTGCTGGAGAAAGAGCAAGAAAACCAGTATCACTGAAGTGCAGAAGACTTGAAAGGAAGAGGCCTGGTTCTAAAGGACTTTGGACACCAAGGAATGATTTTATATTTGATACTGGAAATGATAATGAGTCAATTGTATCTCAGAATTTTGTGAGGATCACATGAGGTGAAGTATCCAGTACTTTATAAATGTGAACTGCTATTATTATTTCAAATAGGGAGATAGTACACATATCTATCTATATTCAAGTACAAGGACAGTTGGGCTCTCTGAACCCAAGAAAAATACTTCTGATTTCAAAGGATCCTATCCAAAAACTCACTTATGAGGTTCAAAGTGTGGAATGCCTGGTCACAGATTATCAAGGAAAGAAGGTAAACCTGCAAATTACTAAGGATAAGATGCTCTTATAGTTGCTAGTTTTTAAACTGTACTTGTTTAGATTCCCCAGTACTCTCAGTTAAAGAAATAAGGATCATGATCATGGCGACCCCTAGGGAGAACAATAAAAAACAGACCTCCCTCCCCCCCCAAGCAAGAACTTGGATTTTCAGTGGCTGAGCTGGATTTCTCATAAGCAGCTCAAGAATCAAGTTTCACCTTTCAAGGCATGCCAGTGTTTAAAAGAATAAATCAACACAATCAGTTCAATTTAGCTGTCTCAGTAACTCTATAACTCTAAGCCCAGATTTAGTTTTCACCCAAGTTAAAGTCCTATACCACCAAGCCATATCCTATATTCTTATTCCCTCTATTCATCTTTTATTCCTCAGAAATAACAGCCCCAAATGTGCCAGACTAGGTATTAAAATGGCGGGGTCAGTGCTGTTAAGGTATATTTCCTGAGCATGAAAACTAACACAGGAAGAAGAACAGTTCTTACTCATGTTCAACTAGTGATTAATTGATATGACTTAGCACATTAAGGTGCCACACACACACACACACACACACACACACACACACACACACACACACACACACACACACACACACGACACACCTCCAGAGATTTAATGATTGGTCACATAGCTATTCTATGTCAGAGGTAAGATTGGTAAGATTTGAACCCAGGTCTTTCTGACTCAAGTTCAGTGCTCTTTCTACCTATACCACACTTTACACAGGAATTTAACACTGTTTTCTCAAGATTTTTGGGGGGTGGAGGGGGCAGATCAACAGGGGAATCACATAAGAGACCAATTCTGGAATCCTTATCTTCAGCCATTGGCCCTATAATTACTGTTTGGTTAATATGAGAAAGGCAGCCAATTCCATTCACAAATAACTCAAGGAGTTCAAAATTTACAACCCCCTCATGTAAAAGTACCTATAAATGCCAGTGCCATTCTTTGCCCTGTCACTTTCCATTATCCTAAACCTTTGTTGTATTCACAGTGCCCTGAGCTTTAAACATGGATTGGTAGGTCTTTCTTTAGGAGCCAATGAGGAGATGGGAGAAAAACAATCAGGGAGGAGAAAAGATGTTATATTTCTCCATATTTATGTAATTCATGTCATATATAGTACATTCAAGGAACTGAAAGCAGAAATAAGGCCAGCCATATAAGAATTAGCCCAGAAGAACAAAAGTAAACTGGCTTCTTCAAATTGGCCATTTGTTCATGCCCAATTCGAAAGACACTGGAAAATGTGGTGCATTCCAATAATTAAAGGTTTACTCACAAATGTTAGTGCCAATGGTTCGCCTTCAGCCCAAGTAATGGTCTAGCAGAATCCACTGAGAAGTATGCATTGGCCAAGGAACTAAGGTTCTCAAGTGAGACTAAGTGAGCCCCAAAAGACAGACGATACAATAGGTGGAGGCATAGAATAAGTTCTACTAGAATTCAACATCAGGATATATTAGGGAGGATCAGAAAGATCTCATGCTGCCCTATAGCAGAATGATGTCTGTACAAATGTTGAAGGGCAAAGCATGATCCAATTCTATAAGTGATCACACCTGAACCCAGATCCCAATAGACAGAAGCCTGGGATTTTGGATTCAAGTGTTAATTAATGAATAAATAACTGATTGTTTCCAAGTACTCATCTGCTTATTAGATAATCCACAAAAATTTTAACCAAGCCACTAACCATAACCTCTGTACACAATACATAAACACTGGGAAAATGTAATCTGATAATACAATGTAGGGCTGGCAATGTTCAGCTGCAGTACCAAGTACCAGCTTACTATGAATTTATTAAGTGCCTACTGTGCTAGGTACACTAAATCCTCATTTAAAAAAACTTGGATGGTTAGAATATGGGGCAGGAACTTTGGTGCTTTGTAGTCACTTTTAAAAGTCTCACACTCTGACTATAATTGCAGTGAGAGAAATAACTTTGTGAGCTTTGGACTTTCTGAAAGATCACAAAAAATAATATTCCTACCCATGGTAGTTATTAAGTATTTATCGAGCACCTATCTATCTAGTTTCTCGTCCCCCAACTACCCAATCAACCTGGTGCTTGATGACAAAAAAGAAAGTAAAAGAGATCCCAGGTCTCATAGCCATTATACATACCCCTTTAACCATGACTGTCCAACAAAATAGTAAAGCAATCAGAAACACCTTGCCCTCCTGTTTGTAATTTGTCCAGTCTCAGATAAAATGTATTAAATTTATAGGTCTGCCACTCTTCGTACCACTCAAGACACATCCAATACTTGATATTCTTTTCCATTCTACAAACACCAAAGGTTTATTGATCTACAATGTCCTAGGGATAGTAGCCCCCTTATGAGAGACACCATAGATTTAGTTTAGGGAATACATACCCAACTATGCTTACTATAAATGCCACCTAAGTGCTGGTTAGGTGTTCAATCTGTGCCAATGCAGGCATTTTTCTGCAAGCAAAACCACATCCACTTCTCATTACAATCCTTCTACTAGTCAAACTATTAACAACACAACTGATACTAAGGTAAAGACTAGAACCAAAGATAGTACCATATGAACCTCTTACCCATCTACCATCTCAAACCCAGCAAGTATTTAGCCATCTTCCTCCTAGAGGAAGATTAATCAGAGATTAAAAAGACCACCTGCTAAAAATCTCCTTACATTCTTATTCAACTTTCCAGTACTAGCCATGTCCTAGGAAACCCTACACAACACATTATATTCCAACAATCAAATTACTTAATTTATGAAGAAAAAAAATATTTTTGGACAATACAATTATTCTAAAACAATAATTTCTTGCTCGATAAATTAAGCAATGTTAGAAATAGCAAAAGAAATGAGAATATAGAACAGCTATCTTGCTTTTGTTCCAACAAACCCCCAATTCTAGTTTTTAGGTACTTTCTACCTAAAAGCAAGGCTTTGTTCTTCTGTAGGAGCCTGGAACAATACAATTAGTTCCTTCTATTTAATAATTTAAAAGAGAAAGAGGACAGCAACCTAAAGGAGAAGGCCTAGGTGTACCTGGAAGAAAACAGCCTGGTTTGTCAACTGACAAAACTAGGCCAGAGTTACGAAAATTAAAACCTCATAACATGATCAACTTGTGACAATACAACCAAAAAACAGTGAGAGAAGGAATTCAAAAGTATGCACCAGGGGAAGCTTGGTGGCACAATGGATAAAAAGTCATGTCTGGAGTGAGAAGGACCTGGGTTTAGAACTAACCTCAAACATTTCCTAGCTGTGGGACCCTGGGCAACTCACTTAAACCCATTTGCCTAGCCCTTGCCCTTCTGTCTTGAGTTGTTACTAAGACAGAAAGTAAGGATTAAAAAAAAAAAAGGGGGGGTAGGGGCCCTTCACCAGAAGCAAAGAGTATCTTTTTTTGTTAAAGGACACCAATTTGTATCCATCCAGTTACCAGGCTGCTCTAAAAGTACAGAAATAGTTCTTAGGGTCAAAACACCTTACCTTCTTGGAGACTGAGGAGACATTCAAACCAAATCTTTGAGCCCTTTCCTTTAATTTATCCATGTTTACCTACAAAAAACACAGGACACAGGTGAACAGAGTTTTCAAAATTCAAAGAAGAAAATACTAAAGAGACTATGGTGCAGTGCAAAATCTATACCCAATAGGTATTAACCTATTAATATTTCTATCCTCCAAGAGTGCTCTGATAAATTCCACCAAGAAAACAACATTGATCACTGAAATGTATCTGAAAATATTAAGGAAGTTTCAGCCCTCTCTTTTGGCAAAAGGTCAAAGGCGATGATGACCTGAAATGGAACTCAAGATCAGACTTCCCAAACATATACTGAAAATGCCAGCTTGAAAATTATTATACCCCCCACTTTAAATATTCATTATTTACAACTCAAAATGATAAACATTTAATATATAATCTCTGTACATAGATACAGAGATCTCAGCCTCCATCTCTTCTTGGCCAAAGAATGCTATCCTCAAATCTCTAGATTATCAATATTCATTTATTTTACTGCTTGCTTCTTTGGAGAGCTGGTATTAAGAACCCACCATCACAAGAGTTTCTAGTTAACTAAGGACCCAATCCACTCCATTCATTCCAATGAACAGATCTTCAAAAGAACACATTCTTAATGTCAGGTGTAAGGGAATATCTCCCTCTGCAATTGCTTCTGTTAGAACAAAAACATTGACTGATCACACTGAGCTAGAGGATGTCTTATTCAAATTTTCATTACTTTACAAACCTAATTTTAATGGCTGTTCTTATTTTCTTTCCTTGTTTGTAAAGCACAACTGTGACTCCAATAGGGTTAATAAATAAGATTTGGAGGGGTAGGAATTAAGTCACACAACTTGAACCCTCAATAATGCCTGAGATAAGGAGGTTCTTCACTGCTGTGAAGGTACATTAATCTTTGCAAGTAAAGAAAATGAGGAATAAAATGTCAAAATGATTCAGAAAGATGTGCTAATTATCTAACTCCTGATGAAATGGAGAAACTCATCCCATCCTGCCACCCATGTATTCTGATATCAGGGCTGTGTTTCACAAAGAAGGAAAAGGAAGTGAAAAAGCCCCTAGATCTAAAAATAAGTGAATGAGGTTAAAAAATGGTTATAATCCTTTTTAAGGACTAGAAGAGGTTGAACAGACTCCCAGAGCACAGGTCTTAAAAGTTGCTAAATCTTAAGTCTATCAATGGCTGGTGATTTCATTTCTAAGGGGAAAAAAAATTTGCTTCTATTGGGGACAAAAAAAAAGTTTCTTACCATAGGTTTGGTGTCTGATGATAGACCTAAGGAAGCAGAAACAGAAGTCCCATTTACTGTCTGGAAAGAGTTATGCATAGCCCTCAAGTATAAGAGGAAAATAGCCAACATGTAACATAAAAGACAGTTACTCTTTATTCCCACTAAGGAAAAGACAAGAAAGGCCATTGATGAAAGTGCAAAAAGAGGAGTTCGGTTTAGGCAAAAGAACAAAAGTATTGCTTTAATGGGCCAGCCTCATTGTCTATTTGGCTAGAATTCTGTCTCTTACAATGCCGAAAAGGGTCATACAATAGTTATCATCCTTGACATAAAACCTCAAAGGTTAGAAATGCTACTAAAAGATACTAGCTTCCCTTAAATACTCCATCTACAAATTTATCTGAATTTGTTTTGAAACTATTTTTATTTTCAGTTTTTATTAATTTCCCTTAAAAGTTTAGTTTTAAGAGACAGCATAGGGGGAAGCTGGGTGGCTCAGTGGATTGAGAGCCAGGCCTAGAGATGGGAGGTCCTGGGTTCAAATCTGGCCTCAGACACTTCCCAGCTGTGTGACCCTGGGCAAGTCACTTGACCCCCATGGCCTAGCCCTTACCACTCTTCTGCCTTGGAACCAATACACAGTATTGACTCCAAGATGGAAGGTAAGGGTTTTAATAAAAATAAAACTAAAAAAAAAAAGAGAGAGACAGCATACTGCTGTATAGATAATAATGATAGAGAATTGGCACTAGATTCAGGAAGAGACTCTGACCCACTAGTGGAAAGGAGGGCAAATCACTCTCAATCTCCAACACCATAAGCTGCAAAGCAGGTGCTAATATGCCTTGATAGAAGGACCTTACTCACTGAGAGCTCCCTGTACCAATGAAACAGTATTTGATTAAAGAAAAAGTTTACTACATAATTTTGCTTATTTCCTTTGGATTTTCCTTGGAAACAAGTATCCTAATTTTTAGTCTACCCTAGTAGAATCCCATTTTCCTATTTCTGGATATTTTTGATGGTTCAATTGTATCTGAGGTAAATAAGCAAAATTATATGATTATTCCTAGGATAATGTCATAAGTGACTTTTTTTTGGTTTTGTTTCCAATACCCTCCAGATTATTCTCATTATTATGAAGTCCTTTCTGGCCATTTTGGCTAGTCTTTGAAAAATAAGTCTATAATGACATTGGGAACAACTTTCTGATTAGAGGACCAGGAAATTAAAATGTTTTGCACGTAAGGATTTTTGCTTTTCTTACTCATTTTCTTCTGTGTGAAGACTCATCTTTTGTATACTTCACTAAACTAGGCCCCTAGCTAATATTCAATAAATAAAATGAAAAAAATTTTAATGAGGTGCTAGAATGAATTAACAAATCTAGAAATCATCTTCTCTGCAAATTCCCAGAAAGGGGAGGCAAATGTTGGTATGTTGTTCCAGGTTTTAAAATCAATGTCATTTTTCTTTAACTTGCCAAGGATGGCTTAATTATAGGTCTAAGACAAGAAGACAGCTGAAATGATTTCTCAATGTCTTCTAATCCAAGACTTATTCTCCTAATTTGGGAAATCCCAGACTGACACTAAAAAAAAAAAATCAAGAACCAAAAGAAAACCAGAGAAAATTCTGACAGTGTCTCCTCTGTTCTTTCTTACCTTTTGCTGGAACTGAAGAAATGCCAAATCTGCAGAAAGAGAAACAAAGCTGAATTAGGAAGTTGTTCACACTCTCAGATGTCTATCTCTTGTTTCTTCTCAGGCTTACATATGGCACTTCTTGCTTGTGATCTCTAGCTTTGCAATCATTAGCTAATTCTAACAACCCCATGAAAGAGATTTGTTTTTTTCTCTCTCTCAAGCTGGAGAAAAAAGCTGCCTGTAGAGGTAAGCTAACAGAAGGCCTTTATGTCTCTGTCTACTGAGCAGTGAAGCCATACCTGTTAATGATATGTTAAAATCAGTAGAGATGCTTAGAAAAGGAACAAGAAAATGGCCCACATTTTGTGGAGTACATCCACACAGTGATATCACAAACATGGGGCCCTCATGCCCTCCTCCTAACCCCATGGCTATCCTCAGAGATGCCCCTAATATCCTTAAAATTTAGTAACTTTAAAAAATACTCACCGAGCTGCACGGGCAGCTTTCTTGCTCTCTAGGCTCACAGGTACATTGAATCGCTCGGCTCGCTTCTGCATCCTCTGAAAGATGTAACAGAAAAAGAGGGAGAGGAAAATCCATTGAGGTTCCAATATGACCTCTTTTGAAAGAAGTCCAGATTATTAGCTTTTAGAACATTAGGAATGCCTTAAAAGAACAAGATTAATCAGTGCCAGCCCCATGAGCCATACTGTCACTTGGGATGCTTCCAAGCAAAGGCTCAATTCTATAGTTCTTTTTAGAAAGTAAAAGCATAGAAAGTACAATGCATTCACCAATACAATCCTGAAAACAAGTGAATTAGGGGGAAATTTTAAAAAGCATGTTGAATTCAATCTCCCTCGAATAGAGTATAAGCTCTTTGAGAGGAGTTTCCATTTTTGTTCAGTACCTACAACTTAATAAATGCTTCTTAATTGACTGAGTGGGGGAGAAAAATAAAGCCAAAGATAAAAGCTATGTTTGGATGACTATTGAAGGAAACAAAAAATTGGCTCAGGTCCCAAAACCAAGAATGGAAAATATATCATCAAGCTGGGTATCTTTAATTTTAAGAATCAACAGTACACTATGTGTCACACCAAAAGGATTTGTTAATTCCCTATTCCAAAGGTATAAAGCAAAAAATTCCTTGTGACATGTAGTCTCAGAACTTGAGCTGAATAGTACAGCTACTAATAAGGAACAACTTTTAAAAGAATCATCTTCACTGCAAAGAAGATGTCCATTGAATAGCTAAATAAATTGTAGTTCATGATGGTAATGCTGTAAGAAATAATGACGGAGAAACATGGAAAAACTTCTATGAACTGATACAAAATGAAGCAAGAACTAGGAAAACAACCACAACAATGTAAATGGAAAGCAAATTTAACCCCAAGGAAATATGGGGGAAAAAAACACACACAGCCCACCTTTACTTTAGATTTTAGTATCAATTTTAAGACAGAAGAGTGACAAAGGCAATGGAGGGTTAAGTGACTTGCCCAGGTCACATAGCTAGGAGGTGTGTGAAGCTAGATTTGAACCCTGGTCTTCTGGCTCCAGGCCTGGTATTCTATCCACTTTACTACCTAGCTGTACCCCCTCTCCCTCTGCTTCTTTCCAGAAGTGGGGGGAAATTATGATGTAAAGTATTATATATAATCTCAAACTTTTTCAATATCATTTTTCCTGAAAGTTTTCCTTCTCTGTTATAAGGCTTGCCTCTCCAGAAGAAGGAATACAATGGAATATGTAAAGATAAGTTTGTATCTTTACATTACAATGCAGTGTCAATTGACTCATTTTCTATTTCCCTTTTTTTACTTACCACTTTTTATGGTTACAATAACTAACTTGGTCTACCTCTATCTGCTAACCCTTGGA
Organism: Monodelphis domestica; assembly: GCF_027887165.1. Lineage (NCBI taxonomy): Eukaryota > Metazoa > Chordata > Mammalia > Didelphimorphia > Didelphidae > Monodelphis > Monodelphis domestica. The sequence goes on along the minus strand of NC_077231.1, from coordinate 27,180,100 downwards.
CTCTAGTACCTCAGTTCAGGGGACAGTTTTTCATTAGTCAGTCAAAAGATCAGAAATGTGTGCACAACTCTTGTGTATCTTTTACATTACTGACATAAGTTTGCTACTATATTTGACTCTCATCAGTTTACAACAGTATCAGAAATAGTACGGTTCTACTGGTCTTAGTTTTATTAGGCAAATAATTTAATGGAAAATCTCAAGCAAATCATACCCCAAAGCAAAATGGGCCACATTTTCCCTAAAGATCATATAATGGATGCCCAAGATTGTATGTGGTTGCCATTGAAACCATAATTTTATAACTGAAAACTAGAGCTTTTAGGGGGATCTGTCCTACAGAAAAACAAAAATATTTTCCCTTCTGCAGTTAAATAATAAATGTACATGAGAGACTGAGATGATAGGTAAATATGAAAATACCACTTTTCAATCTAGAGTTAAAGGGTAAATAAAAGGAAACACGATGCCTACCTCAGTCTGTGGTATTTCAGATGTGATTTTTACTACCTTCTTCTCTGCTGCCCTAGAGAAGGAAGAGAAGAGAAAAAAAAAGAACAAATCAGGGAAAAAAAGCCTCTACTGGGACTTTGCCTTAATCCTTTCACCTTTCTGGCAGTCTACATCTTGACACTATGATTATGCTTCCAACATGGGTTTTGGGGGTTGCCACCCACTGAAAAGACAAACAGAGGTTGCAGACTACACTAAAATGCAAGAATTTAAAATATGAAAAGTAGATTGATGAATCTGAAGAGAAATATGCAGAGTAATACACCAAAAATTACTCTTGCTCTAAGAAACTTTCAATTCCTTTTTGAGCTAATAGCTATTCTTTTAAATATCGTTTATGATTTTTTAATATCACAACTCACATGTGTGATCCAGAGGCCCCATTTTCACCTATTTCTCAGGGACCTACAGCTCCAGCTGGAACTCTGGAAGTGGGACAAATGAAAATGCCAAAGGGAGTTAGGAGGAAGGAGGCGGGAGTCAGTTTGTCTTAGGAAAACATGGCTGAGTCTCTGGTCAAAAGGTTTAAGAGAGAAAACAAAAGAGGGGGGACCAGAGGGGCGGGAGACAAAGTTCGGAAGTACCCAGCATAAATGGAAGGGCATTAACGCTCCACCAAACAACTCCCATAAAACTGTGGGTCATAACCAGCCTCATTAAGGTCCCTTATTTAGAGGCATGGGCGGCTTTTGTTCCAGTCTCCTGGACAGTTTTCCCATTTGATGCCCTGAAAGGTAGTAATGGTTTAATGACATTTTCAGAGGAAGCAATTCTGGAACAGGAACTCGCTCCCCCTCCACCCTTTTGTCAGAGCACCTTGTACTGACAGCCAGGCAAGAGGTGCCCCCTGCTGACTGTAACCTAGCTCTGCCCTATTTAACTCTGCCCAGTCCATCAAATTGGAAACTAAAGGGCATCTGGGGAGAATCCTAGAACAAAGTTAAGAAAAAAGAAACTACTTAAATATGTCCAACATCAATGCACTAAAATAAGCCCTGAGTAGAAGGATCAGCTTTGAGGAAAGTTTCTGAGTTCTCACACAATATTATTATTTTATGAATTTGAGATCTTTCAGCTTTGCTTCACTGCATGCTCCACCCCCTCACCCTAATACTCTTCCAGTTCAGGCACAAAGAGCCTCAGGAGTTTAATGTCTTACTTGAAGTCCAACGCCAGTAAAAACAGTCCTTCCTACATCATCACCCTACCACTACTACCACCATCACCACCACTCCCCCTCTACCCCAGCCCCAGGCTAACGACTTCCTCTACATTCCGATCCTGATGCACAAATCACTTCAGTACCTCATGGCAGAAAGGGAACCCCAGAGAGGGAGCTTCCTTCCTCTCTGCTCCAGCTCCTCTCTACTCAATTAAACACAAGCAGTAAAAAGACATCATAATCTGGGGCTCAAGGGAAATCACTACTGCTGTAGTAAGAAGTCTCTCTTTTCTATATTCATAAATAAAACTATTCACAATCCCCAAGTACAGTCACTCTCTATACCAGGTTAATCCAAGTACAGGCAAAAGCACATATATATAATCTGAGAGCAGGCCTTCAAATTTCCCTTGCACTAATCTCATTAATTCAAGGAACTAAAACCATATGAGCAAAAAATGACCAAAAAAATTCTGTTTCTTCCAGAGGATAATGGATAGGTACCACAGTTCTAAACATTACCATTTTCTAGTTTCCAAAGTCCATTATTAATTGAAATAAAAGGAGACTGAGCTGCTCTGAACATGTTGGAGCCCAAAAAAAAAACATTTGGAAAAAGACATTCCTTCATAAAAAGGTTAAAATTTAAAAACTAGGTTTGCAAAGGAAGTTTAGGTAGACTGATAATGTTTTTAATTCAAATGCCCTGCCCTCTCCTTTGCCACTACAAATTAAAAAAAAAATATCCTCCTCAAAATCATTCCCTCTTAATCTGAACACCATAGGAGAGAATATTTATGAATTCATCTACTCTGTTATTCCTCTAATAGAAAGGAATCATCCCAGGCCTAGGCTATTAGCTTCTCTGTGACCTGAGAACAAACTGTTTTGCTTTTCTGTGATCATGAATTTGGATGAAATAATGCATCCATTTTAGGAAAGGAAGGCACTCAACAAGAGACAAAATATAGTGGCCATGTCTCATATATTCTAAACATGCTTTTCTGGAGTTACGTAGAAATCAGAACAAATATCAAACCTAATCAAATCCAAATTGTCTTAAGTCCTTAATCTAATTTTTTTTAAGAGGGGTTGAGTAAGAGTGAAATAGTTACACATCAGTAGTTTTCTCAGGAGGTTCTTCCTCTTTGACAGGCATTTCCACTGGCTTTGGTTCTTCTTCCTGAAAGCAAATTGGTTAGCAAATAAAATTTGTAACATTCATCAGCAAAAATATTTACAGCATAATAAAGTGAGTATCCTCTGGACCTTTGTCTACTTTCCTTTTTCTGATTCTCCCACATAATTAGAAACTAAATCATCCCTTGTGTTCTTCCAACCTCTAAGTTTAGGATCTTTTCTTTACTTGGTCAGTCTATTTTCAAAAGAAGCAACAGTCTTCAAACAAGTAAAGATGACTTCAGAGAAGGCTAATATTAAAGCAATAAAGCTGAGACTTTATTTACTAATTGGCTCAGTAGATAAGACTTAGACCTGGAAACAGGAGGTCCTGGGTTCAAATCTAGCCTCAGGCAATTCCTAGATGTATGACCCTGGGCAAGTAATTTAACTTCAATTGCCTAGCTGTTACAACTCTTCTGCCTTGGAACCCTTACTTAGTGTTAATTTTCAGATAAAAGGCATGAGTTTAAAAAATAATAATCAAGCAGTGGAGCTAGGATATGGAACTGGCTAGATAAATATAATATTTTTTTAACTCACCTCTGTTTCATCTCCCAGAACATCCTCTTCATTGGCCTCTTCTTCAGCTATAGGAAATAATGACACATATATTAAGGCATTACACAAAGTTACTTCTGATCTTTGTATACATAGAAAAATATCATTTGAATATTATCCTAAGTAAAGCAACATGGATGATCGGGATCTAATGAAATAAAAATCAATGCATAATAAAGCACCAAAAAAAATCAGTTTTAGCATTGTGTCTACTGTTCTGGATCATGTGAAACCATCTCTTTTTTCCTTAGTAAAAATAACTAAGCAAACTATACCAACTACGTATAATTTCCTTAGGGAAAAGCACATGTAAGTTACTCTTGGGCCCCAGAAGATACTTACCATGTTCTTCAAGATAAGCCTGGAGTCTATTGATGAGATCTTGTTTAATTCCTTTGGTCTCCAAACCTCTTGCAAGGCATTCCTGTTTCAGCTCAGCAAGCTGGGAAAATAGAAGAAATTTCTTAGTCCCAGACATGTACCCAAGTAGATGAAAAGAGAGGCAACCCATTAATACATAGTTGGTGAAATTAGTTCAATGACTCTGGAAAATAATTTAGAATTATCCAAGATTCCACAGCTGGGTGTACACCAAATGGAGATCAATGATAAAAAAAAAAGGACCCACATACAGCAAAATAGTAATGTCGGTATTTTTATAATAGCAAAGAAATAGACAAAGTAGATACCTATCATTTGGGGAATATCTAAACACAGTGTGGTACAAGTATCTAATGAAATATTTACTAAATATACAGTAAGAAATGAATATAGAGAAGTGCAGAAAGATTTGTGTGAACCGATTGAGAGAAATAAACAGAAAAACAATAGAAACAATGACAACAGAAACAAAAAGAACAAAGATAACAAAAAACGGACTATAGGGAAATGACCTGGCCACAAAGAGTAAAGAGAAATGCACCTTCTTCTACTTCTTTGGAACACTGCACAAAGTATCAGTCAGACCTTTCTTATGTATTGGCTAGTTTTGTTGAACATTTATCTTTTGCCTTTAAAAATTTTGTTATAAGGGATGGCTCTCTGGGAGGAATACACTGGGAAATATGGGTGATAAAAAAACAAAAGGAATCAATTCTACACTTACACACACAGTCTTTTGTTTATTTAGGGGATGAGGGTGGCCACTCTAGGATACAATACACAAAAATAGGAAAGATAATTCAATTCCTAATTTTTGTCTTTATCCTATTCAAGAATCTGTTTAACAGAGCTAATCCATCTCTTAACATCCTCAAAAACTAAAAACACTTTTTAAATAAAAATAGTTTTATTGCTTTAATCACAGTTATTTTTAGAAATACCATCTCTCCTCCATTCCCAGAAATGAACCCTCCCCACTGAAAAAAGGAAAAAAAGTTGAGCAAAGACAGCCAAGTCACATTTGACAAAATAAACAACACTTTGTTCTAGTAGATCTCCAGCCAGGAAAAAGTATGTTTTATGATCTATTCTCCAGGACCATTATTAGGCTTCTCTTTACTTTATCTCTTAATTTATATTACTATAGTCCTCATGTATACTGTTCTTGTTCTGCTTATTTCAAACAATTCTTCATGTGTTCTCTTACTTCTTCATATTTACTAATTCTAACCACATGATATTACATTAATCATATACCAAAATTTGTTCAGCCATTCTCCAAGTCACAGACATTCTAGTATGCAGGTCTTTGCTACCACAAAAAAAGTGCTTCTTTAAAAATCTGGTATATATTGGAACTTTATTTCAGGCTTTGGGGTCATATGCCCAGTGGTGGGATTGTTTAAAGGGAAAGATTCAAGATCTACAAATTATCTCAATAAAATTCTAATCTATATACATCCTTGTGTTATCACAAGCCTCTAGTTGTTTCCCTATAATTTTTACCAGAAAATCAAGTACCTGTGCTGGCAAGTATATATGAAAACAATTACAAAGAAAAAAAAAAGAAACCACCAAACCTTAATTTAAAAATAATAAAGCAAAAATAAAACCCATTTTGGCATTTTATCGATTGTTCTAGATCATATGGAATCATTCTCCTCTTCCTTGGTAAAAATAACTGGGCAAACTATACCAACTACCTAGGGAAAGGGCAAAGGTAAATTACTCTCAGGCCCCAAAAGACACTTACCATGCTCTTCAAGATATGCTTAATCTGAGGGCAGCTTTGGCAAGGGGATAGTTAGGTGGTTCACTGGATTAAGAGCCAGACCCATAGTCAAGATGTCCTGGGTTCAAATCTGGCCTTAGACACTTCCTAGCTGTGTGACCCTGGGCAAGTCACTTAACCCTCATTGTCTAGCCCTTACCAATCTTCTGTCTTGGAACCAATATACAGTATTGATTCTAAGATGGAAGGTAAGGGTTTAACAAAAAAGATATGCCTAGTCTACTGATGAGATCTTGTTTAATTCCTCTGGCATATAGATACAAATACCCCCTTCGGATTGTTAATTTCAGACACTGGCTCTCGGAGGCCTATATGTACTAACACCAGTACTACAAAAACATAAAATATCAATTTTGATTCTTAGAAATTAGACCCTATAGTGATGCCAGAAGTACTATTATGTTCTTCTCCAAAGTCAATCAAAACATGCATAGGAATTAAGGCAGACATATAGAAATTCTGATAATAAGTGTGGTAAGAAATTAGGACCAAAACCATGAGAACAGGTAGGAAGACTCAGCCCCTTCAAAAAACAAACAACAAAAGGAAAAAAAAGCTGTGCCAGAAATCACAAAACTTAATGCTCATACAATGACTGTTTCCTTTTTGGTTTTCCCAATCCTTAATATATTTTTCTACCTCTACTTCTGCTAACATTAATATACAGGAACAAACCTTCAAAAACAAACAAACCTTTGTTACCCTTTCAGGTAACAAAATTCTACCTAGCACAATAGATCAAACTCAAATCCCCACTCCCTACTTCATGGTCAATAACCGTCCTAAATTCCCTAATCTGACCCCTTTTAGTATTCATCCAAAGAACTACAAGAAAGGATTAAATAGTGATATCCTCGTATAATAAAGAATTGTTATTAAGCTTTTGTATGTTTTCGTTTTTCTCTCCCCAACTGTATAAGCCCCTTGAGAACTCCAGAATATAGGGGGTGCTCAAAAATATTTACCAATGTTGTAGTTGACTATGCTAATTTGTAATTTATCTTGTATTTGTTATAAAATTATTAGTTCAGAGTTGAGATGAATCTTAGAGGTCAATTAGCTCAACTTTGCATCCAATACAGAAAAGTCCTACATAACAAGTCTGGCAGATGGTCCTTTAAGTCCTTTCTATTCAAATATTCCAAGGGCAAAGAATCTGGTTATGGCACAGGATATATCTGAACTGCTTTAGTTTTTAAGTTCTTCCTTGAGGCCCTCTAGGTGACTCAGTGGATGGAGAGTCAGGCCTAGAGACAGAAAATCCTGGCATCAACTAGCTGTACTCTGGGCAAGTCACTTAACCCTCATTGCCTAGCCCTTACCATTCTTCTGCCTTGGAATCCATACACAGTATTGATTCTAAGATGGAAGGTAAGGGTTTAAAAAAAAAATTCTTCCTTATGCTGAACAGAAACCTGCTTCCATGAAACTTCTCCATGGTCCTAGATCTGACCATCAGAGCAAAGGCTCTTAAGGAGAGAAAGGGAACAGTCTACGAACTTATTTTTCAATACTTTGATGTATTCTAATTTATGCATTTAAAAATATTATTCCAATGAGTCTGCAAATTTCACCACTGTCAAAAGGCAAAACAGGTTTTAAAAAAAGCAAAAAGGGAGAAAAAACATCTTGCTTTAGAGTGATAAAAAAATAACATAACAATCCCCTTAATATTTCAAGAGCCATTCCTCAAAAGATAATGGCTATGAATATACCTACATAAGGGATATGAAAAAAAACAATTTTCGGAAGAAAAGCAAATAATCAAGAACCAGGCAAAAAAACTTCTCCAAGTCAACTCAGAAAAATGCAAATTAAAAATTGCCTCACACCTACAGAAACAGTAAATAATAGAGGAACTCTGGGAAGATAGAACACAAATACATTGTTGGTGGTTCTGTAAAGTGGTTTAACCACCTTAAATATCAAGACACCAACGTGTTCACATACTAGACAAATACTACCAACGAAGGTGGTGACAAAAAGGATCTATGTATAACAAAATATTTGTGGTAGCACTCTTGTAGTGCCTCCTTGGGAAGCAGCTGGGTGATATAGAAGACAGACTTACATGAAAACTGGAGCTGGAATCCTGCCTCAGGCATTTACTGGCTGTGAGACCCTGGACAAGTCACTTAACCTCTGTCAGTCAGTTTCCTCATCTGTAAAATGGGGATAATAATAGCACCTACCCCACAGGGATGTTGTGAGGCTCAAATAAGATATCTTATGTATAGTTTTTTGCAAACCTTAGAGCAATACATAAATGCTAGCTAGCTATTATTATTAGCAATCAAATGGAAACAAAAAGGGCTCCCTCGATTGAGAAATGGCTGAACACACTGTGATATGTGAATGTAATTTTAAAAAAAACTATATAGTAAGAAATGATAGATATGAAGATTTCAAAGAAATTAAGAGAACTTATATGACCTGATTCAATGAGAAGGAAACATAACTACAGGAATTATATACACAATGAATACTAATGTAAAGGAAAACAACAGTAAAAAAAAATCTTAAGTATGAACTGTAATGAATAGTCTCTGCCTTAGAGAACTAATAAGGAAACATACCTTCCTCCCCTTGGCAGAAAGATGGAGACTATAGATGTGGAATGCAATATGTACCCCCATGTTTGTTTGTTTTTTGTGATAGGGAAGAATGGGGGGTGGGGGGACACACAGGGGAGCAGTGATGAGATGGAAAGACTTAATAGCTGTGGTTTAAACACAAAAGAGAAAAAATACAACTTGAAAAATGACAGCAGCTGTCATATACCCAAGCCTTTCCTTCTCTGGGTGAAACATACCTAGTGCCTTCAGCAATCCTTACAAGACAGGATTCCAGACCTTTCCCCATTCCAGCCAACCTAACTATAGACATGCTCTAATTTGACAGGTGGTGTAGGGTAAGGAGAAAGAACACTTGACTTGAAGTCAGAACAGAATTCATATCCTGCATCTGACATTTACTAGGTGTACCACCACAGGCAAGTCCATTAACATGCGCTTCAGTTTCTTCATCTATAAAATGGAAATAATACTTAACACTACCTATCTCACAAAATTGTTGAGAATATAAAGCATGAAGTACTATAGACACATAAGCTAATATTGTCTATGTCCTTTTAAAATGTAGTACCCTAAAATGGAAAAAAATTCTTTTCAAGTAACTTCATATATGCACATTTGTCTACATCAACTAGATTATATTTCCAAGGTAGGGACCTTACCTTGACTTATAATTCTTTTTTTTCCTTCCAGAACATCTAACAGTTACCATATAATAAGCAATACAGTATTGCTTAAATGCTCAAAAGAAGCTCTTAAAATACAGAAGATCTCTGAAGGTCAGAGACCAAATAAAGTACTGAAGAATCATAGATGTAGAGCTGGAAGGACCTCAGAGCCATCTCAGTTCACCCCCACATTTTACAGCTGAGGAAACTGAAGCCCAGGGAGATCAAGTGATTTAGGCCCAAAAATGACACAGGCAGGGAGCATCAAAGAGAGGCTGTGAACCCAGGTCTGACTCCAAAGGTCTTTGCACTGTGCCACACTGCTGTACCATTCATGAACGGACAGCCAGTGCTACTACAACCATTCACCATATAAACGAATTCCCACAATATAATTTGGCTTTACCACCATTCTGCTAGGTTTGTATGGCACATGACAGGAAGCTTATCTCAGAAAAACCTGAGGTCAAGTCCTGCCTCTGAAACACACCAGCTGTGTGACATTGGGCAAGTCACTTAACTTCTCAGTGCTCTAAGCAGCTCTCTAAGACTATAAGTTGCAGAGAAGATGCCAACCTGCATTAGTAGAGGGAGTTTCCTCATCCAGGAGCTGAGACTGTAGTCAAGACATTATGAAAGACAAGCCAAGAAGCTGCTAGAATTAATGGAAAACCAATGAAAACCAATATAACAGTGAAATCACAGATCCAGTCCCCATCCCTGTATTTCAATATTTCTATCATTCAGCTTTCTCCCTTGCCAATTTGTACTTGGTGGTAGTTGCATTCCTTTAAAATTTTCACAAGTTTAGAGTCAATAGGTATCAGGTCAAAATAAACAATCATTTCAGGAGAGAATAGTAATTAAGAGATCATAGCTCTACAGCTAGAAAAGCCCTAGGAAGCCATCTGGTCTAGCCCTCACTTTACAGATGAGGAAACTGAGGCCCAAGGAGGCTATGTGACTTGCCCAAGGTCACAGAGGCAGAGGCAAGACTCCAACCCCAGGGCTACTAAATCTCTTTACTTCTCACTTCGACATAAGAGAGCCTCCAGTCCTCAAGGGTTTTCATTTAAGAAGGACTTCCAGGTCATAGGCCAAAGAGGGAATATCAATGTAAAATAAAATAAATCTGCAAGCTCCCCTTCAGCTGCACAGATACTTCAGTGTTCCCCTCCCCCCTTTTCTTAAATGAAAATGAAGAAAAAGGTTGGGGTTTTGATCATTCTTTTCCAACTTGCTCTAAACACTAAATTCAAGTAAACCAATCTTTCCCCAACATCTTATCCCTAAAGAAAATTATATTCACATGTAAATTCCAAAATTTACAAAGTTAAAAAATTAAAATAAGCTTAAGCTCTAAAGCAGGAGTTTTTAACCTTGTTTTCTGTCATGGGACACTTCTGGCAATATGGTGAAGTTTATGGACTGCTCAGAATATTTTTAATATCACTGAAGGAAATGCTAAATTTCAGTCTAAGGTTGGTGAAAGATGGTGGTTTTTCCCCATTTATGGACTTTTTGATTAAGAAGTCCTCCTGTAAAGCAAATAACAAGAACTCTCTCAAGATAGGTAATGAAACCAATCCCCTGTAGCTGTTGAAAGGCAGTGATAATATTTGAAGAGGAAAAGGAAGACTCCAGTTCTTTCTAGAATAGGGTTTGCTTTACCGGCAGTCGATAAAATGTTTTAAAAAACATTTGGAAAACTGTATTTCAATATAATTGGTTGCCTTTGTAATCTTATGTTTTTTATTTTATGCATTTAAATACATTATTCTAAAAAGAGGTTTATAGGCTTCACCAGACTGCTAAAAGTATGAATGACTCTAAAAAAATTAAGAATTCCTGTGGCAAAGGGACAAGCCTCTCCTGCTTTTCTTCCCATATTTTAAGAGTAGAGTTATAAGGAAGAGATACATTTGGTAGGTTTTTATCTCTTCCTTTTAACAGCAGACTATGACTCCTAAAATCAGTCCAGAAAAAAAAAATAAGGAAAGCCAGCAGGCCACAGAAATGTAAATTATTCAACCTTACAATCTCAGCAGCTGATAGAATAAGGATAAAATTGGTTAATTCAAGCATAATTCAAGAGAATAAAGCAGTCCATGCTGCTAGGGCTAAATGTTTAAGTAGCACCTATTTCACAGAATATCGGAGAAAACAAACTTTTTTCCCCCCATTAGACACGCTTAGACAGCGTCAACAAGAAAGGTGATACAACTTTTTGAAAATCTTGTAGAGCACTTGGTATATTATGTAATAAAACGAGTTGGTTTTCAGTTTAAATTAAGCAGTTTGGTTAGCAACTTTAAGCTTCCCAAAACGAAGTGAGGATAGGGGAGCTTTTTGCCAAATTTTGATTGAATATCTAAAACGAACCCATGCCTCGTTTACCTAAAGGTTCTTTCCTCAAAGAGAAAAAAGGTAGAAACCAGCAAGGCTCACAAAGACCGGAGACCTGAAAGGATCCCATACCAGAGGAAGACTTCAAAGGAGGTAATCGGTCCAGGAAGTGAGGGATAGAAGGGAAAACTAGGTTTGTTTTTCAATGCTTCCCCGGACCCTCGAAGTATGGCAGAACTCTTTAAGAAGGAAAACCTCTCTTTTATTCTGAAGAGGTGACAGTGCCTCCTTCAGACTTTTAAGGGCTTTAGCTTCACCCAAATGCCACCAAGTCCCTGAAGTGAGAGAAGGGGATGCGCGAGGTTCCCATTCTAAGGCTTTCCCAGGCTTCTAGGTCGGGCTCAGGTACCAGGACGCCGCTTAGGAAGGCACTGGAGGTATCCCTAGGTCTTTCTAGGGAGCCGGACAGACACACAGACTCGCTTGAGTGCCATGACCCAGCTTGCTGGGGTCTCCTGAACTCGGGAGAGAAACCAGGGGATGGGAAAGGGGTTGTAGTCGGGGGCACAGACATAGGGGCCGGGAAGGGGAAGGGGGGTTACTGAAATGCTATCGAGAGGAAAGGAACCACACACTCTCGGGAGGGCAAGAGAGAGCGCGGGGGTGGCAAAGAGGAAAGGAGAAGCCGTAAGGAGAGGGGCACCCGGAACGGAGAGGAAAAAAGGCAGGGGGGGAAAACGGGGGGGGGGGAGGGTGCGGCATGAGGGGAAAGGAAGGCCCCAAAGAGCAAGTCTAACAAGGGAAAGGACCAGAACACCGCTGAGGGGAGCCCTGGAGGGAGAAATGAGGGGAGGGAGGCTCCGGTCACCTCGTAGAGCTCGGCCCCCAGTCATGCCCGGGCCTCTGCCCCTCACGGTACCTTCAGCTTGTGAAGCTCCACCGTCTCCGCCGCCATCTTGTCACCCCTCCACCCCCAGCGTGCCCCCCTCCCCCTGCCTCCGCCTCCAGGAGCTCCCGCCGAGACTCAGAGGATCACCATCACCCAATAGTAATTGCTTATACTTCCACTGTACAACATCAGCTTTATCCATTTGTCGGCCACCAGCATAGCCCCGCCCCCACACGTGGGCTTGCCAGCGCAGAGGATTGGAAAAGGACTGGTTCCTTTCCGCCAGAGTGACGGGAGCACAGGCTAACCGTAACATCGCACACCAAAACTGATGACCAATGAGCTACGGCAGCGCAGAGTCTGGCGACCCAATGGGGATGATGTGGGGGCAGGACCACTTTCAGGAGACAACAGGTGGAGAGAAGGTAAAGTCCCCGTACTTGCGTTGGTGGAGTGGTCCCTCGCAGCTGCCAGGTGAGGGGAGAGGAAATGGGAGTGAGGGCACGGAACCGAGAAGGGTGGAAGGCCAAATGAGAGAACTTGGAGGGGCAAGGATGGGGCCCCGACGACTGCCAGGGGATTTCTGGGGCTGGGCTGGGTTCGGGCGTGGGCTGCCTGCTCGCTTGGGAGAGCTATCAGTCCTTCCGGGAAACGTCTTCGGAATGAGGAGTGGGGAGTTCGGCCGCGGCCGGAGCCAGACGGCCCAGGATGTGTTCCCGTAGCCTTCCACACCTTCCGGAAAGAGGAGGACCAATCCATAGCAGGAGAGAATGGAAGGCTAGAGGTTCCTCACTGAATACTGCCCCTGGGCACCGACCTTTATACGAGCCTTGTTTTATTCTCCATCCAGTTCCCTTCTTCCCTGCCGGGCCCCTCTCACTGCTAAAGAAAAATAACTGATTCCTTTTATCCCAGAAAACCTGTTCTTATCCTTCAGGCTTCAGTAGATCTGAGAAGTGCCTTCCCCTTCTCCCAAGTTCAAGGATCACTGCAGTCACCAAACCGGTAACAGGGAGGCTAACCAAAGGAGAGAGCAGCCCAGGCAGGGTGAGCTCCTGACTCACTACTGTAGCAGGATGAATGTGGGGGTGGCGCACAGCGAGGTGAACCCCAACACAAGGGTAATGAACAGCCGAGGCATCTGGCTAGCCTACGTCATCCTGGTAGGGCTTCTGCATGTGGTTCTACTCAGCATCCCCTTCTTCAGCATCCCAGTGGTCTGGACCTTGACCAACGTCATCCATAACCTGGTGAGCCAAATCTATTTTCTCTCATCCAGAATTTACTTTGAGCATTTGCCCACCTGCCTCATATCTGTACTTGAAAATGGCTGTCTTTTACCATCTAACCCCCTCCCAGGCTATGTATGTTTTTCTGCACACTGTGAAGGGAACACCCTTTGAGACCCCAGACCAAGGCAAGGCCCGTCTCCTTACCCACTGGGAGCAGATGGACTATGGGCTCCAGTTCACCTCCTCTAGAAAGTTCCTCAGCATTTCTCCTATTGTGCTGTGAGTTCCAAGAGGGTGAGGAAGAAGCTGGGTAGAGTAGAGAATGCAAAGACCACCAGGGGTCTTAAGTGGGAGGTTAACACCACAACTCTCTATAATATTCTATAAGCTCACTGAAAGACTAGCTCACCATCCATCTGTCTATGCTGGGAGAATGGAAAGGGTCCAGTTCACTGATTCTGAAATCCAAAAGTATAAAAGCCACAAATAGATTTGCTGCCTCCTTGTGGTGGCAATGGGGATAGAAGAGTCTGGGGAAATTCCAAAGAAATCCTAATCTAGATTCTGTGGTGCAAAAGGCACCACTAACATATAACTGATTTAAAGAGGGAAATGTCAAACAAGGGGGCATTTTCAGTACTGTAGCCTGACCATTCTTTCATTTTTCATCAATCCATGCATTCTGTTAATTCTAAAAGCTATTGTCTCCATTCAAGAGAAATGTTGTTCATATGGCAACAGTTTTGGGGCATTGGAACTAGCAGGGGTAGAGCTGGTCATATAAACTCAGAGCAGAAAGTCATTGCCTTTGGAGAGAGATGGTAGGAAGAACAAGAGGGCAGGGCACAGGTGGGAGAGTGGAGATCGGTCTCTTTTTCATCATGTTCTTTCTCTCCCTAGCTACCTCCTGGCCAGCTTCTACACCAAATATGATGCTGCTCACTTTATCATCAATACAGCTTCGCTACTCAGTGTCCTACTGCCTAAATTACCCCAGTTCCATGGTGTCCGTCTCTTTGGTATCAATAAGTACTAAGATCTTGCCATGATCATGAGGTGTAGGCAAAGGGCTGGTCTATCCGGCTTCCCTTTAGCTGCTGAAGATCTGATGATCAACTGACTTTTTTTTTTTTTTAAACCAATCCCAGGCATATGAATTGGGATGGGGGTGGGGAAGTGACAAGTCCCCTTGTGCAAGGGCAGGTTCCTTAGAATCAAGAAAGGTAGATAGGAGTGAAACCTACTGTCCCTTCTGGTGCTAAAGTTTTTCTTCTTCAACTATCTTTGCTATGTATTTCTTTGTAATAAAAACTTATTTTTCAAATATAAATCTAGAGGAGTCAGCACTTGTAAGAGTTGAGGAAAGGGGAAAGGACCACATTCATCTAGTCTTCAATTTAAAATAAACCTCTTTCTAATTGTATTATATTGCATGCCTCCTGGCAACTTTCTTATCCCCACTCTCCAATGAACCAAGAGCTAGTTATCAGAGTTAATTATCACATATAGAATAGGGTCAGGGCAAGTGGGCACACAAAAGAGGTAGGCATAGCTTGCCAGTTATATTTATAGAAAGGTAAATCCCCTGGCTTTAAATAGATACGTACATACAAATATGAACAAACTTAAAAAAAAAAACAACCCTTTGATTACATAGGGATAGCTGGGGATAACCCACCACCACCACCAAACTTGGATTTTTTTTGTTTGTTTGTTTTTCTGCCTCCTTCCCAATCAGGGCATGGGGACTTGAGTCTGCTTAAAAAAAAAAAAAATTTTTTTTTGTCAAATCAGCCATCCCTGCAGAAACAAGCCTGAGGTTAGGTAGGATCCACAGAATAAAAAGAGGCAGCATTCCCATTCCCTGAATGGTCCTGGGCTTTTACCCACCCCTGAACATAAAGGCTACCTGCCTCCTCTGCTGTCTCTTAACCTGGAGGATAGAGGAGAGGGCCCAGAAACAAAGGCCTAAGTTCACAGCAGAATGAGAGTCACCTTGGCCTTCAGAAGGAGGACAATATAAAAATCCCCCCTGAATGTTCTATGTTCTGTCCCCCATAAAACATTCATCAATCCCAATCCTAGACGTGGTCTAGGCCCAGGGCCCTTCTTTCCAACCACCCCACTATTTCTTTGGTATTGGCCTCTAACAAGGTTCAGTTCTTAAGTTCCCAGAGTGGGGATTCAGTGGCTTCCCACAAGTCACTGAGTGAACAGTTAATGCTTGAAACTTTTTAAATATTGAAAATTAAAAACAAAACAAAACAAATTCCATCCTATGCTGTACACAGCCCTTATGACTCCCTGACACTGAGCTGAGGAAGGTGAAGAAGAAGAGACAGGGCATCAGCGCTGGAAGGGCCTCCTCACTTTTTTTCGACGCTTCGGTTTGGCTTCTGAACCCTTGGGTGCTGTGGAACTGTCTGGCCTGGAAGGTGGGGTGGCCCCAGGCCCCCCAGATTGAGAAGCTGCAAAGAAATTTCCATTGGGCATCTGCCCTGGAGGAACCTGAAAGATCCGGCTGAAGAAATCCTGGAGGTCAGCAACTGAAGCAGGAGGGGCATCCGGAGTGGCTCTACAGAAAAATAAATGTTGTGGTGAGGAGATGAACACCCCTAAAGATACATAGTTGTTTTAAGGGTTTTTTGTTGTTTTTGTTTTTTGAAGTATTAAGGTAGTGGCCAAGATGCTAAACTATATACCGTCATTTTCTGAAACAAAAGGACAGGAAAAAAAACACCTACCTCTGCCGCCCACCAGGACCAGGAATCCGGGACCCAAATGAGATGTGATAGGGGACTCTGTGGGTATCTGGAGAGATTCCCACACGCTGGCATCCAGCCCATTCTGCAAACATGAGAGCAAGTCAGATCAAATAACAAGACTCTATGTAAGCATATGCCCAAGCCTGTCCCAAGACTATCTTCCATGTTCTCTAGTATTGTAGACAACTAACCATTCTGGTCCTTCTGTTTTGATCAAGCCCATCTACATACTATCCTACCCTGAGGTAAGGTTGGAATATACCTGTGATATCATATATTTTTCCATCCATCATGGCAAAATAAGTGATCTTGAGGCCCAACATGCTTGATTCTGCCCAGAAGTCACCTTCCTCAGCAGGATGCATCTTGTTGCACTCAGCACAATATCGGGCATACTGAGACTCTCGATTCATTTCAAACCTCCTGTCACCCAATATGAAACATAAAAATTAGTCCCAAGTACAATCAAGGCTTATTAAATAGGGCTAGGATGGCCCTATCCTATCTACTTAAGTAAACTTCAAATTAAATTATTCTCCCTTTGTTCAACCAAGTGGTGAACCCTCCTCCCCACCCCAAGGTTTTTTATCATTTGGTCCACAACCATTGACTCCAAACCCCTTAACAGAAGCCATAAAAAAAGCTTTAGAGGGAAAAGAAGCCTCAACTATCCCATCTCTAAGCTATAATGCCCTTCCATCTGATGTTTCCCCTCATATGTTTTTCACCTATGCTTTCCTTGACATCGGCTGCACATCATAGTATTCATGGCTTCCTTGAGTTCATCCTGCAGCTTGGACAGAAATTCATTCACTGACCTGCTCAGCTCACTCTCTGCCATTCGTTTCCTAGGGTAAAAGAGAGGTGGTTAGCCACAGAATGCTGGGGAAAAAAAATAAGTAAATCCTTGAATATTTCTTGCCCTCATCTCTAAAATAAGAGGATTAGACTAGTCAGCCTCTGAGATACCTTTCAGTTCTAGATCTATAACACCTCTCTCTGACCAGCAACACCCTACTTCAACAAGCTACAAGGGCCCTCTCTGCCTCTGACACATTCCACCCTCACATAACATTTTTTTCATTTCTCACATCTCATATTCCTTCCGTCTCTCAGGATTGCTGACAATATCCCAGGCAGCCCGCAACACCTTGAAGGCCTCTTCAGCCCTGGGGTGGTGGTTCTTGTCAGGATGAACCTACAAAGTCAAAAGCTAAAAAGTCAAATTCTTGCCTCAAAGACAAAATGATCCCATACTGAAGTGAAAAAACTATCTCCTATTCTAAAACATTTCCCCAAAATGTTAGTCCTAGGTCATCTACCTAATTCTTTCTCATAACTCAAAATGAGTGGAGAATTCTCATATTGGGATAAAAAACGTTCTAAATTGACTAGTTTTTCATTTTGTTCCAATGGGGGGATCTTCCTCCATTTAATCCGTCTTTAGGGAACTCCTATTTGCCTATTCTTCAGTTTCTTTTCTCTAGGCTCAATCCTTTTGGCACTTCTCCCTCCTTTCCCACTAATTCTGGTTATTCTCCTTTGCAAATTATTTTCACATCCCCCTGAAAATGCAAAGTAGACTGCCAAGACAGGTTGGCTAGCATGAGAAAAGCAGAATGATATTGCACTCTCCCACACTTGACCACGGCAGGCCACTGTAGCAATGTGACTGAATTACTCCTTAAATATTAGTAACAAGACAAAAAACCAATCTAAATGTGGGGATAATGAGTTGCCAAGTATTTAAGCTTCTCCCCTCAGCTTTCAACACTGAAATCACACACACACACATTCACTCTTACACTCCCCCCCCATCCCCACCCCAGAAAATATGAACAAGGTAGGGACTTACCATCACTGCCAGTTGCCGGTATGCCTTCTTCAGTTCTATATCCGATGCTGTGGTTTCTACCCCTAGCACCTGGAAGGGGTTTAGTTCATCTTCTGGGATCCCAGTCATAGCCAGGAGTCGAGCCACCTCCTCTCCAGGTTGGTAGTATCGCCCACTAGATGTTGACCCATCTCCTTGCCTATTGGTCCTCTGCTTGACCCAGAGTCCCTCCAGCCAACCCCTCTGCACCAGCCTCATCAACTGTTGCCATGTCCTACTCTCTTTGAAATAAGTCCAAAGGCGGTACATAGTAGGGGAATCCAGCCTGGAGAAGAGCCAGGTGGCCTGAAACCGACAGCCCAATCGGTCTCCCACAAATGCCAAGACTTTCCAGGTCAACTGAAGACAACCCAACAGCAAGGCCAGGACCAAAAGTAGCACAGCACACAAGAGTCTAAGCAGATGAAAAAGAAGCCCTGCCCCAGAGCAAAGTCCCCGGCATAGACACAAGAACCCTACCTGGGCCCAGCTCCCCAACTGCCCAGCCCAGTTTCCCACCCAAACTCGAAGCAGGTCCAGATCACTTCCCCTTAGCTGTCCACAAGAAGAGATGAGGTGCCCACCAGTTTCCACATATTCTCCCACTAACACCAGCAACTCAATCAGCCACCAGAAGCCCTTCTGTCCAAGTCGATACAGTTCCTCTGACCCCCACACCACCAAACACCACCGCCAGTCGGTCTGGCTCCGTTTCCGGCCAGGCCGGTGTCGACCAAAGGGCCGAGAGTCCCTTCGACCACTCTCCCGAAGCTCTTCTTTGGTTGGTAGGCGATGCCGCTGCCTTTTGGGGGGAGGCTTCCTTCCACTGGGCACAGGAGAAGGATCCCTGGGAACCCTCGGGGGCCCTTCATCATCTTCATCTTCTCCCAGGGGTGGGGAGGCGCAGCAGGTGCAAAAGTTATTTCTTGAACCATCTCCCCCCTCAGAGAAAGGCCCCTCAGGAACAATGGGAGCTCCCTGACAATTACATACCGGTGGAATAGTTGGGATGGAAGAGTCTCTGTCCTCCAGATCTCCGGCCCCATTGTCCCTTGAAAGCTCCTTGTCCACTCCTGTTTCTTCATCTGAAGATGCTTCAGTCTGATCGAGATCTTCTCCCTCCCCAGAGGGTCCTGGGTCTCTGGGAGCACCTTGGCTTGGATCCAATTGGTGGGTGGGGCTCTGAGGATGTGTGTTTGTGGAACAAGAATGTCTTGTAAGGCAATAGGTACCATTGGGTGCAGCCTCCACTGAGTCCCCAAATCCTGAGAATGAAAGTTTGTCGGGGCCCACAGTGGGCCCTGAAGTCCAAACTGGAGAGCCACTGTGGGGTGCCCTGTACAACTTCCTTTCCCCGGGGTGCTGCTGGGCCATGACCCCGGGGATTCCTGAAGGAATTTAGGTCACAGCCATCATGATGACTTCAGGCGCCTGCAACACAAGGGAGGGGTCCAATTAGGAAGCTTTTCAGCATGAGCTCCCCTCTCCCGGGTCAGGCCCACTTGTCAAGGAGTAGGACTAGCGGCCGTCCCCTTCTGTGTCCCATCGCGGAGCCCCACGTACGCTGGGAAGGAGAGGAGTCCGCCGAGGAGAAGAGTCCCTAACGAGAGAGGGCGGGGAGACCGGGGAGCCGCGGGAAGAGGAGGGACAGAGGGGTGGGGCGGGGCCGGAGGGGGGCCCGCCCCGAACCTAAGACTGGGCCGAGTGCGGGGAATAAAAGGGAGGGGGGGGGTGGGAGAGAGACAAACCAGGCAGCGGCAGCAACGCTCTCCTTCCTGAGAGGTCCGGAGCCCGGGGGAGCTACGAGAGCCGCTCCCCCGGCTCGGCCTCCCGCTCACGCTCCGCTTCCGCCTTCCGTCCCCGCCGCCGCCGCCGACCTCCTCAGACTTTCACTTCCGGGGTTGGCGGGGAAGGGAGGAGCGACAGCGGTTAGCCGTGGACGAGCTCGAGTCCAATCCTGCGGGAGGAGGTCCACGCTGGCAAGAAGCCCCGCCCCTTAAAGGGTCCGCGTCCGCTTGGGCAACTTGGAACTTAAAAGTGTTCCACTGCCCTGTAAAATGTGGGGAGGGAGGCGGGTGCTGCTGGACACTCGGGAGCGAAAAGCAGCGATTTCCGAATCTGCGAAGAGACTGGGAGGCACGGGGAGAGCCCCGCCCCCCATGCCTCAGTTTCCCCTCGGGACTAGATGGAGGGGAATCCCAGCCCTGCTCATTTTCATTTCCCCGCCCCCAGACCGCTGCCTAGGAGGACAGAGGCTTTTTTGTGTCCCAAGAAAACTTGGGCGGAGAGGAGACCACCCCCATCCCACCCTCCGCCCCTCTGAGCCCCAGTTCCATTCTTCCCTCCTCCCCAGCCCCCAGGCCTCCCCAGCACTCTGCCCAGGCGGAACCAGGGTGGCAGGGAGGAGGGAAAGGGGAAGCCAGGCGGTGCCGCCCAGCGTGGCTCCGGCTCCCACCGTCCTCCCCGCCTCTCTACCAGGCCAGGCCTCAGAGCAGGGTAGGATCCGAAGGGAAAATGACATGCAGAGCGTCCCGGGGAGGGCTCCTTCCCCATCCAGAGGGGTATGCTTGAGCCTGGATTCCGGGGTCCCAGTTTTTTTTTTGCATCTGGTTTGCATAAGGTGCAATTCTAGTCCAAAGGCTGGAATCCCTCTCTGACCCCTCGGAGAGGAAGCCCTCCCTCCCCACCCTTCCTCTGCTTCCTGAGCTGAATCTTTCTCCCAGGAACTTCCAGATACCCCAGTCTCCGCCTCTCTCCCCGTCAGCGCCCCGAACCCTAGGACTACTGCCCAGGGTCCACGATGCCGACCCCTTTTCTCCAGGAGACAATACTCCAATTCTCTTGGAAGTGGAAGGAACCATACGGGAGTTGGGGGGCGCTGGGTCCCCACTAGAGATTTCGAGGGGGTCTGGAAGCAGAGGAGTGACCCTCTGAGCGTTTGGAGTCCTTTTCCCAAGAGCCTCGTGGTATCCTCCCCTCCAAACACCTCCTAGACAAGGTTGCTGGTGTCAGGACTCGAGTTAGGGGAGTGAGGTCCCTGGCTCCCGCCTCCCCCCCCCCCCCATGGTGTTGACTAGTCCCGCCCCGTGATGTCACCCCCCCTTGCACTCACTCTATCCTCCTCCCCCACCCTCAGTTCCCAGTTTCCTTCTTCCCTCCCCTCCACCCTCCATCCCCCCCCAGCTGGTTGCATTGAGTTGCCTGGGCTTGGACTGCACTATTAGCCAGAGTTTCTAGAGCTACGAAACGAACGACTTCCCCCACCGCCCAACCCACCATGGGCGTCCTCCTCCGGGCCGAGATGCAGCTGGGGATCTAGGAAAGTGCCCCTGGGCTCCAAGCTGGGTGGTGAGTAGTTGTTCCCCCTCTCCCCATCCTGTACCAGGATGGAAGCCCCAGACTTCAGAAGGGGTGGGGTGGGGGAGGCAGGGGCTGGAGGCTCCGATGCAAATACTTGGATGACCCAAAGCAAGGAAGGAATACACTTTCCCCAGACCCAGTGCCCCCCAAATGCAAACCCCCCTTGAACTGCGCCCCAATTCAGGGTACTCACTGGCTCTATCAACCTGTACTGGCAAAGGGGAGAGAGGGAATGCCAGCCTGAGTTGGTCGAAGGGGGTTTGTGCGAAGACATGAGATGCCAGTGGGCATGATGCCCACTCAGAAAGGAACGAGGAGGTTGAGGGAGTTTAGACCAATGGCACTGTTCTCTCTGATAACTCTGTCTCTGGATCCGACTCCAGGCACGACTCCAAAAAGCTGAGGTCTGTAGCTCTGCTCTAGTCTGACTAGGACTATTTCTCCGAGTGCCTGCCTGCCTGCGGCGCCTCTTGTTTTCCTCCCCCCCCCCTTTTCTTGTTAATCCACGCTATCCAGATGCCCAGACCCCCCACTCCCCCATGAGTCATTCTTCTTTATTCCATGTGCCCCCATTACCCTCCAGCCTTCCTATACTGTACCGGGCTCCTAACCCTAATCCAAGTGTGTGCTCCTCCCCCACAACCAGTGTTCCCACCTCCTCCCCTAAGGTAGAGTTGGGGGT
Organism: Monodelphis domestica; assembly: GCF_027887165.1. NCBI lineage: Eukaryota > Metazoa > Chordata > Mammalia > Didelphimorphia > Didelphidae > Monodelphis > Monodelphis domestica. The sequence goes on along the minus strand of NC_077231.1, from coordinate 27,158,124 downwards.
CTAATTCTACTCCTCCCCCCCTCCCCCTCCCCATCATCCAAAGCTTGCAGTTGGATGGAAAGAGCCCGGCTACCCCGCCCAACGTCCAGGCCAGTTACTGAGTCCCAGAGAAACCCAGCGATTTGAACAAGGTTACCAAAGGATTTTGTTTCACTGTTGCCAAAGAATTCAAAGTCCAGAGCCTCTGACGGCAAATCTAACGGTGATTTTTAGCACGCTGCCTCCTCAGGGTGTTTTTTGCTCTATGATTCAGTGGAATGGTCTCAGCAGACTTGGGCATCCCCATTCCAGAGAAATGGGTGCAAGAGTGAGAATATCAGGAAAAGCCACAGGAACCTCTGGGCGGCTCTGGCTTCCGATGGCCACCCAGGGGCTTCTCACAGGACTCCAGAGTTTCTGAGCAGGCCCTGCTCCTCCTTACAGGTTGGTCGAATGATCCAGCCTCCTTGACCATGGATCAGGGACAGCCCCCCTTGACTGTGACCTCTGACCCCAGGCTCTTTAACCAGCAACTCTCTGAGCCCCCTGAACCACAATGTGTCCTGGAGCCACCAGACAACCCGGAGCTGGTTCCTGCCCTGGTCTGTGCCCTCTGCTGTTTCTTTGGAGTCGTCTACTGCTGCTTCGGTGAGGAAGGAAAAGGATCCTGGAGGCCCAGGTGCCACCATCTGTTGGCCTCTCCTTCAGGACCTCATCCTGGCTCTTTGCTGTGGTGCCCGCTTTTCCCCGTCATTGGGGTGCCCCCTTAACTCTTCCTGCTCCCTAGCAATATACTAATCAGAACTCATGTTTATGTCATGATTTGCAGACATTTCACAACTTCCCCTCTTATCCATGGTACCACCTTTCTGCCTCCCAGACACCGCTCTTCTGCCTATCCCAGTATCTCTTGACCCGCTGACTATCATCCATTTTTGACATCCTTGCTTCTTGCCTTCCTCATTAAACCCAATTCCCTTTACTGTCTTCTAGGAGGACCATTCGACTCCCTCGCCCAGGGAGGCTCCCATGCCCTTATTGGCACTCCCTCTCTGAATATTCTTCCTTGCAGCCCTTGTCCCTAGAATGCCTCCCCTCCTTCCTCATATCTCCCCTCTTTTACTTCTCACTGCCCTCTCTCTCGACCCAGGAACGGGGGGTTCCCTGATAACGGTGTCCGCCTCCCCATCCCCACCGCAGGTTACCGATGCTTCAAGGCAGTGATGTTCCTGTCTGGGCTGCTTTCAGGCGCCCTCGTAATCTTCTTGCTGTGCCACAAGGAACGGGTGCTGGAGACGCAGCTGAGCCTGGAGGTGAGCGCAGGCATCGCGCTGGGCATCGGCCTCCTCTGCGGGCTGGTCACAATGCTGGTCCGAAGCGTGGGGCTCTTCCTGACGGGCCTCCTGCTTGGCCTGACGCTGGGGGCAGGTGCCCTACTGGGTACCGAACCCATCTATCAGCCACCCTCAGCCTGGGTGCCCACAGGGGGCCTGGTAGGCCTGGCACTCCTAGGTGCCCTCCTTACCCTACGCTGGCCCCGACCTTTCACCATGTTAGGCACAGCCCTGCTGGGGGCAGCCGTGCTGGTGGGCTGTGCTGACTACTTCCTGGAGGGCCTGGCGCTGGGCGGGCGTCTGGGTCAGCGGCTTCAGGCCTTGCCCGCCCTGCCCCCGCTCTGCTGGTACAGTTGGGCCCTGCTGGGTGCCTGGCCTGCCCTGGGGGCGCTGGGGGCCCTTGCTCAGTGGAGACTCACAGCTGAGGGACACAGAGGCCATCATGATGGTGAGTTCCAATCTGGACACGGACACCCCGTATCTCTCTCCATTCTCATCCTCTACCTCATTCCTGACTGCAAGCGCTGGGGTGGGGAAGGGGAGCACATAAATGCCTACACTTGGGGAGGATGGATGGGCTTTTCTGACTTGTCAGAGGCAGCTTCCAAGGGTCCTCAAGGGAAAATGCTTAGGTCATGCTTAGCAGCGAGAGTGGAAGTGGGCAGTGTCAGGGCCTCAGGAGAGCGGCATCGCGCCGTGAGAATACCGGAAGTGCTGGAAGATGGCAGACCAGAGAGCACATGCAGGAGAAACCCCCCAGGAAGGAAGGGAATCTCCAGGGGAACCCGGGGCAGGTCCTATGGGTATGGGAGTGAGGCGTGACGTAGGCTCTCCCTGAAGGACTGGGCTTGGGGAGGGAGGACAGGGCAAGAGCAGACTTGGAGAAGGGCTCAGCTTGCTCTCCATGTCCTCCAAAGGAGTCTCCAGCCATCGACTGAAGGGTCTCCAGCTCCTTCGGATCCGCCAGCAGGAGGCCAAGTGGCAGCAGAATTCTGGGGCGGCAGCCAGTGAGGGCAGCTACCATCGCCAGGTCCCACACCGAGCCCGGAGCCCAGCGGACAGCCTGGCACCAGTGAGTGGGCAGGGCGGGCCAGAGGACCAATAGGGAGAGCCAGGACCTCTGACCTCAGCCCTTCTCTCCCTTCCCTTGCCTTTCTTCCCGCTCTTACTTACGCTACAGAGTTATCTCCAGAGTCTCCGGGATCGACAGCTGGGGCCAAGCGCTCTGGGTTCTCCCCCTCATGCCGTCCTGGACCTAGATTCGGACTGTGGTTCCACCGTGCCCCTCACCACACCCCCTCGCTCCAACCAGACCTGAGCCTGTGTCCGCTCACCCCTCACACACATCTGTGCCTTAGAGAGGAGGGTCAGAGCACCAGGTGGGCAATGCTTGGGCAGAAGAGGTAGAACTTTCCATCCATTAACATTCGTAGAGACACACCTTCCCTCTTTCCCCTCTCCAGCTGTTAGACCGGGGGTGGCCGGAGAGGGCATGAAATGTGGTCTAGCCCAGCCCTGTGGGAGAATGTGCCAGGGTGGAGCTGGGGACAGCTGGAGGAAGACTGAGGGAGGAAGGGGGCGGAAGAACTGAATTTTCACCTCTGCTCAGGCTCCAGAGATAGCCTCGTATTTCTGGAATTCTCTGTCACCCCTAAAACTCAGCCCAAGCGTGACCCCAAGCCTGGAAGGCCCCTTCTCCCCTCCACCGCACAACCTCGTTTTGTACCACTCAGATCCTGTGCCTCAGAATGGAAAAGTGGGGTTAGGATTTTTGAAGGTCCTCCAGAAAATCAGGGAACTTCTAAAGACCGTTATCTATCCCTCCTTTCTGGGGAGAAGGGGAAGGATCTGTCTGGCATCCCCTTGACTCCTCGAGTCCCAGGTAATGAAAGGGAGTGGGTGATGAGGACCCTCAGTATTCTTTTCTCCCCCACACCTACAGTGCCTGAGCCCCATTCCTACCTCATTGGGTGGCTCTGTCCTCCCTGGTGCTTCTTTCCCAACCCCCTCAGGCGGGTGGTGTGTGCTGGGGCCACCCAGACTCTGCCTCTTGCTGGCTCCTTGTGTCGAAGAGAAGAGGGCAGCTCTGGGGAGAGCAGCAGGAAGGCAACATGGAAGACGGACAGATGTCAGCGCCTTCTCTGTCTCCCCACCCTGTAGGGGACACTAACCTTCTAACTGCGCCTTCACTCCAGCCACTAACCCTGGCCTAATATCCCCAGCCCTGCTTCCATGTCCAGAACCTCCCCTCACTGGCACAGAGGCATACAAATGAGTGCCAAGGGAGAGGGAGGGGAGATGTGGATGGAATGTAAATAAAATGGCATTGAAGATGAAACCAGGTGCTCTGGACCCTCCACTGCCTCTTGCTCCCCTTTCGAGAATCATTTCCAACCCACTTCAGCAAAGATTTGCTAAATGCCAGTTATGTGCAAGACACAAGCACTGCCCCAAAGGACAAAGCAATCTCTACCTCTCGATGTGAGATCTTATCTGTGTACGGCATTCTGTCCCCTAATACAACCTGCCTTTTAACGAGGGGCACTCCAAGGACACGTGAGATGCCCAGTGTTCACACCAACAGTCTGTGCCGGTCCCAGGTAAGAGCAGGCAGGCTCTCTGGGAGAAGCCTTGTGGGAAACTAGCAAGGTTCTGATCTTTAACTCTTTAGACTCAGGAATTCCATTCTAGCAGACCTTTTGGCTAATGGAAGAGTCTTCAGATTGTTGGTTAATGAATGTTTCCACTTTTATTTTAACTTTTTAAAGAATTCCCCTCCTTGCCTAAGCTCTTAAAATTCTTTAGGGAAAGAAACCTCCTTAAAACAAAATCTGGGGAGCAGCTAGGTAGCATAGTGGATAAAATCTGGAGTCAGAAGGATCTGGGTTCAAATGTAGTCTCAGATACTTCCTACCTGTATGACCCTGGACAAATCACTTAACCCAGATTGTCTAGCCCTTGCCACCGTTCTGTTTTAGAATCGATATTACAACAAAAGGTAAGAGTTTAGGGGTGGGGAAACAAATCTGCTGGTTTAAATCAGGCCTCTGACACTTCCTATCTGAGTGACTCTGGGCAAGTCACTTAACCCCAGTTTCCTAGTCTTTGCCACTCTTCTCTTAGAATTAATACTCAGACAAAAGGTAAGGATTTATTTATTTAGAAAGAAAAAACTGAAAATACACATTTGATATTTTTTAAATGTTTAGTAATAATATTATCGGTTACAAAATGTCACCCAGAAACATTAGAATCTGAGGAATTCGTTCAGTCTAACCAATCACATGACCTGAATTATTAACATGGATACCAATTTATTGGTAATAGGAATTATATCCAGCTACATCTCCAGTGCCAATCACAGGCATTCTCACCTGAGAACCAAATTAAAGGATCAAAGGTTTGCTTGATAAATACAGAAACACTGTAAAGAATAAATAAGAGTAAGGGATGTTTTCATCAAACAAGGGTAGTCTAATAAATTGCCCCCCCATTATACTTTTCTATATTTCTAAATATCTGGAAGCAATCCTTAGAATCAGAGACACGGTGATGAATTTGGTCCTCCTGCAGACCATTCTGTTATATAACTTTGTCCTGGATCTTTTGGGACCCAGTAAAGTAGATTCCAGCTTTCTTACCCTTGAGATCAGCATCTGGAAACCCCCTCACATTCTCACATTCCCATCTTCCTTAGCCCAGCATCTAGTGTTTCTTAAATGCTTGATCTGATTTCCTTCTTTTATTGATCCAACAAACATGTTAACCATCTACTCTGGGAAGCACACCATTAGGTGCTTGGGTAGATAAAAAAGATAAATAAGACTTGGTCCTTGCCCTCCAGGGGCTTATAGTCTAGTATGATGAGAAGGCATTCTCAAGTCATCTTTATAAATAAGCATATGATCAGTGCATGAGAGAAATGGAAGATGCAGTGATGAGGGAGAGGTTTGCATCTCCCAGGGTGCCGGCTCTGTTAGGATCCAAATGCTGAAGAATGAACAGGAACACAGTGAAGAAGAACACAGCAGTGTCTCTGTGAGATTTATTTGTGGCTTCTTTCTCCCTGGGTCAGACCTCAACATTTATTCATGGCTCTTTTCTCACTGGGGCAGACCCAACATCTCTGACCCGATCACCAAGGAGGGCTGTTTCATCATTCAGCTACTGACTCTAACTTCAGTTTCAGAAGATGACATTTTTTCCCTCATCCCCAGATTCCATAGGGATGCCCAATTTGAACTTCATTGACTAAAGCAAGAACTACAAAGAGAACCTAACCACACTAACTTCTAAGCATTGTTTGTCCTGGTTAGCAAATACTCCCTTTCCCTCCAGCCAGATCCCTAAAGATCCACTTTGTAGTCTACACAACGGTTGACATTGGAGATGGCCCCAAACACACAGAGCTGCCCTTGGGTCCTGAAGCTGATGATGCTGTCCAAGATGAGGGAGATGGTGTGTGGGCAGCCAGGGAGTACTTGATGTTTGGTACAAAGAATGTCTGTAGCCCAGGGGAAAGTACCCTTGCCTAGAGTGGAAAGATGAGCCCAGGACTCATCTTTATGTTGCCCACAGCTGATGGGACTGTCCTTAGTAGGGTGGGCAGTCCTTCAGGGTTAGGGTACCCATGATCTGAAGAATGGGGTCAATTCCTAGTCCTGAACAAGAGTGGCACTGGAAAAGAATGAAGAGGATATATCTGGAGCTGAGAAGGAAGTGGTAGTGTTGTTGGCTAAGTCTTGGACGGTTCTTGGGATGGAGCTAGTAGTTGATTTTGGGATGCCCGTGGTTGGGGGGAGACAATGCATCCAGTTCTGGGCGGTGTCCTTGGGAAATCCTTTCTCCACTCGAAGCTGCTTGTTCAGCCGCCAGTATTTTTTGCCCTTAAAGAAGTAGACTTTGCCATCCTGCCAGCTCAAGGCAGCAGAGGGCTTGTCTGGCACCCCTGTGAACAGCTTTCCTATTGGCTTTGGGTAACGACTGAAGTCATTCACTGCCAGCTCATCCCACTGCCAATACCCAGAGCCCTGGGGATAAAAGAGAGAAAAAAAAAAGGTGTTAAGCATATCCTATAGAGCCCATGTTGTTCTTACCTTCCAATGCAGCAGCACCTCCCTTTAAGAAGCCTTTCTTCCTCTTTCCAATTAAAAAGGACTTCCTAGAGCAGCTAGGTAGCACAGTGTATAGAGAATCATTCCTAGAATCAGTAGCACCTGGGTTCAAATCAAGTCTCAGACATTTCTTAGCTTTGTGACCCTGGGCAAGTCACTTAACCTGGACTGCCTAACTCTTGACATTCTTCTCTCTTAGAATTGATACTAAAATAGAAGGTAAGGAAAAGGAAAAGGACATTCTCACCATCACCACCAAAGGGAATGCCACTTTTGTGCAAGGTTTAAGGCACTGCCCTAAAGGAAAAACAGTCTTTCCCTTTAAGGAACTTATGCTCTTACAAAGATAAAGATTTTGTACCTTGAAGAGGAAGATTTTCTGGTTGAGGGGCCAATACAGAGCTGCATCCAAGTTGGGCCCCACCTGGTTTAGCTTCTTCGGGAAGCCAGGGACCAATTTGAAACCCATATATCGCCAGATCAAATTACCTAAAAATATTAGAGGGAGAGAGAAAAGAAATAAGATTTATATCCTTATCCTTTCCTTTCAAATTTTTTACCTTTCGGCTTTAAAAGACTGTCTGCCCTTTGATCCAGCCATGCCACTGCTGGGTTTATACCCCAAAGAGATAATAAGGAAAAAGACATGTACAAGAATATTCATAGCTGCACTCTTTGTGGTGGCAAAAAGTTGGAAAATGAAGGGATGCCCTTCAATTGGGGAATGGCTGAACAAATTGTGGTATATGTTGGTGATGGAATACTATTGTGCTCAAAGGAATAATAAAGTGGAGGAATTCCATGGAGATTGGAACAACCTCCAGGAAGTAATGCAGAGCAAAAGGAGCAGAACCAGGAAAACATTGTACACAGAGACTGACACACTGTGGCACCATCAAATGTAATGGACTTCTCTACTAGCAGCAATGAAGTGATCCAGTATAATCCTGAGAAATTTATGAGAAAGAACTGTGGGATTAGAAACACAGAAGAAAAATAACTGCTTGATCACATGGGTCGATGGGGATATGATTATGGATGTGTGTCAAGGAAGCTCATCCCCTCCCCTTCCTGAGTAATTTTACCTGTCTATCAAACATTCCTGACATACCACAGTTGCACCAGGGTTTCGTGGGTGTATATTCTGTATGTTAATAAAAGTTAAGGTTTGGGGAAGACCAAAGAGAGGACCATGAGAGAACCAGGAGGAGAAGAGACAAAGCAGGCAGGTGACGGGGAATGAGGAAAAGACTGGCAGGTGGTCAGGTTACTTATAGAAACATTGTCTGCCCTTCCAATAAACTTTATAAAATATATATCTGGGTAGAAATATTATTTTAATTATTACTAGTGCAAATATCAATAATATGGAAATAGGTCTTGATCAATGACACATGTAAAACCCAGTGGAATTGCTTGTTGGCTACAGGAAGAGGATAGGAAGAGGGGAGGGAAAGAACATGAATCTTGTAACCATGGAAAAATATTCAAAAGTAATTAATTAAATAAATAAACAATTAAAAAAAGTTTCTCCTGTCTCCTATCTTTTTCCAGGGGTTCAGATAGAGTACTAGGCTCTGAGTTCAAGTCTTGATTCTGACACTGGTAATATGATCATTATAAGCCACTAAACTTTTCAGTGTCTCTCTGGTAACTCTTTTAAAAATCATTTTGTTTATTCTATTTTTTCCAGATTACAAATAGATATCATTTTAATGATTGCTTTCTGACATTTTGCATCCCTGGTAACTCTTTAAGACTTATAGCTATAAATTATAGATGAGGTGCTAATCAATATCATTGGAAGGAGTTTTCCATATTGGGAGTTTCCTACATCAAGAAAATCATGGATCTAGCCCCCCAAAGACCTCAGCTCCCTAAATCTTTATCTTCTTAACACAGATTATATTTGTTCCTTTTCTTTAAGCCCCTCTATTCCCCCTCACCCTTAAAGAAGTGGATCCGTTTTGTACGAGGAGAATAGACGGCAGCATCCAGGTTTCCTGGGAGTCCACTCCATAAGGTCCCCACGTGGGAAAGCGGTCCCAGTCTGGAGCCTGTGACTGTCCACACATAATCTCCTTTGAAGGCATATGTCTTTCCATAAGGACCTGGAGAAGGGATGATGGGGGGAAATTAAAAAGGAGTTCAGGCTCCCCACTTCCCTCCATACTCTCTGTCTCTCCCTCCCTCCTTCTCTCTCGGTCTTTGTCTATGTCTGTCTCTACCTGTGTCTGTCTCTTTCCTATATCCAATGGAAAGGGCATCCCGTAAGGTAATGGAAAGCCAGAAAGACCTGGACCCTGGCAAAACCAAGGCTGGCCTCAGACACACTGGGCAAGTCATTTCAACCAAGTCTGGGCCACTCACCAGGACAATAAGTTGCGGTGGAAGTGCATTTCTATCGTGGTAAAAGGCATTTTCACACTAGAAGTCCCCTCCCCAATTGAGATCACAAGTCAAGACACTCCCTTCTCCGATCCCCCCCCCAAATGTGCTCATTCTAGAGGTCCTGAGTTCTCCTTTTCTAGGTAGCACTAAGTCATTCCCACTTTCCCAGTCCTTAGAGATAGACAGCCTGGCCTGTCTTCCTGAACTCCACCTGGAAAGGAAGGAGCTTACCTAGCATTATGGCATCCAGCTCCCCACTGCAAGGGTCAGGCACAGCTCTGGGCAGTGTGGGCCTGGGAGTTACAATGGAAGCTCCATTCCCTTCCTCCTCAATTTCCTCTTGCTCCTCCTCTTCACTCTGAGGAAGGGTCCTCTTGCCTGCAAGTTAAAGACACTCTGAGGCCCTGAGGGAAGGCATTTGGGACCCCACACATGAAATAAATGCCCAAAGCTCCCCAGTATCCTCTCCCCACCACTTGCTTGGAAGGCCTGGGGGAAGGAAAAAAGTCTCTCTTGGCTCCCAGTGGAGGCATCCACAAAACACATTTTTTTAAGTCTTTAGGGGTTCCAGAAGATGGAGAAGAGTAAAGTGACCAGATTATTCTCTATTCCCAATGAGGGGAATTAAGGGCACTGGGCCAAAGTCTATAACCAGATGGAGAGAGGCTAAAGACAAAGATGGGAGATTCCCGATGATTGGGTAAGAAGTAGGTGGAGTATTTTACTCCTAGAACTATCTCAGCATAAAAGCTTGAGGAAAGTGGTAACCAGTATATTCACTGAAGTAGGAGAATTGGGGAAGCCAATGGTGGGGGTGTCAGGGGGAGGTTCCACTTACCATAGAGGGCCTGGATCCCTGCCACATCATCAAAGTGAAGCTGGAAGTAGGGCCGGAAGCCAGAATAAACAGGTGCCATGAGAGCCTGTGGGTATCTGGAATGGCCCAACCCTAGTGCATGGCCCAGCTCATGGGCTGCAATGATGCGAAGATTCACCCCCATTTTTGTTGCCTCTGTCCACGTCTCTGATTCATCAAAGTGTACACTGCCCAATTCAGGGATGTCAGCATGGGCCAGAACATTCCCTGGGAAAGGGAAATTTAGTAACTGTTGACTTTGAATGTACAAATGTCTTCCAATCACTCCATTCTCTTTTCTCCATCCCTTCAAGATCTTTTCTACCTAATCCTGAATTCACTCTTGTCTTTCTGATTGCCAGCCATATCCTAAACCTAGAAAGTATGTTTTGGGAGGGATAAAAGGGTTGGAAGTTGAAAAGGATCTTAGAGACCTTCAAGTTCAGTCTCTTCATTTTTCTAGAAATTGAGTGTCCAAATCAACCCAGGTCATAGGGAATAATCATTTACATAATGCCTCCTATTTTCTTGGCACAGCATTAAGAGCTGGGAGGTTAGGTGCTGTTATTATCCCCATTTTACAGTTCATGAAACTGAGGTAAATAGAAATAATTTGTCCAGGGTCATACAACCAATAGGCAAGGGCATTTTGAGCTCAGATCTTCTGACTCAAGGTTCGGCACCCTGTACACCCTGCCACCTAGCTGTCCCAAGAGATAGTACATGGCAGAACCAATGATCAAGCCCAGATCTTCTGATTCCAAATCTAGTGATAGTTCCACTATGCTCTCCTATGTTTGGGGAAGAATAATCAATCAGTAAGCATTGATTACATGCCTACTATGTGTCAATTCCTGTGCTACACATTGGAGTTACAAGAAGAGGCAAAGGATAGTCCCTGCCTTCAAGGAGCTTACAATCAAGGACACTGGATGAGGATGAGGAAGAGGGGCAGCCAAGGTTCCCCTTAGGAAGCTGTTGGACTGGAGGGGAGTGGAGTAAGGAGAGAAAGGAACGATACCTAGACCAAAGGAGTAAGAGGTTCCTGGACTAGACTGGTACTTAATAAAATCAATCCATCATTTGGTTTGGGGTTGTTTTTTTTTTAACCCTTGCCTTCTGTCCTAGAATCTATACTAAGAATGGGTTCCCAAGCAGGAGAGAGGCCAGGGCAAGGCAATCGGGGTCAAGTGACTTGCCCAGGGTCCCATGGGTAGGAAGTATCTGAGGCCAGATTTGAAACCAGGTCCTCTCCACTCCAGCCCCAGTTCTCTATCCACTGAGCTACCTAGCTGCTCCGAATCAATCATTTGTTTCCTGCCTACTTTGTGCTGGGCATTGAGCTAGGTGGCAGAGATGCAAACACGATGAATGCAGCAATCCCAACTTTCCAACAACTGATATTCTAAAACAGGGTACAAGAAGGAGGTAGAAATGGAAATCTAGATATAGGTGGATACGGAATAAATAGGGAATAACGACAGTAGTTCAATGCAAGGCAGGGAGCTCTTGAGCTGGGTCTGGAAGAAAGAGGTGTCTAGGGGGCAGAGGTTAGCAGGGAGGGTATTCCAGGCATGGGAGGCAGCAACGTTAAAGGAGGAACAGAAAGAAGACAAAAAGAAGGCTGGACCACAGAGGCTGAGACAGGGGGAAAATGTCCCAATGAGGCTGAGAAGATGGGGTCAGGTTGTGAAGGGCCTCAAAAATGGAAAACAATTGTTGGTACTTTATAGTAGACGCAATAGCCAGGTCTGGAACTTAAAGTGGAGTGAGCAAAAGTCTAGATGAAAGGTGAGAAGGGGCTTGTGTTGTAGAAAGATGCTGTAGAGGTAGAAATAGCAATATCTGACAACTGATAAGATATGCAGAGGGAGGGAAAGAGGACAACGTCAAGGTTACACATCTGGGAGCCTGGAAGAATGAGTCAGCTACTTAGTATGATGGCCAGAGCACTAGTTCTGAGTTCAAGTGTAGCCTGGATTGTGTGACTCTAGCCAAGTCATTTAATCTCTGTGTGCCTCCGTTTCATCGCCTATAAAATGGATATAATAATAGCAGCTATCTCCTAGGTTGTTATAAGGATACAATTGGGTAATATTTGTAAAATGCATAAATTCTCATGGTTATTATTATGGTACATTTGGCAAAAACTGAGAAACTTGGAAGAGAGGCATGTTTGAGGGGAAAGATAATAAGTTTTGTCTTGGATAGGTTCAGTTTGATATTTCCAGTTTGAAAGGTCCAATAGGTAATCGGTGACATGGGACTGAAACTCAAGAAAGAGACTAAAGCTGAATAGATTGATCTAGGAGTTAGTATTAAACTGGTGGGGTCACCCACTAAGAATACAGAGAGAAGAGATAGGGAGCCTAGGACAGATCTTAGAACACCCATAGTGAGGAGTCATGATCTAAGTCCAGCCAAAGAGACTGAGCAGATCACAGTCAGAGGAGGAGAACACGACAGAGACAGAGAAAGAGAGAAAAAGAGACAGAGAGGGAGAAAGAGGGAGAGAGAGGGAAAGGGGGGAGAAAGGAGGGAGGGAGGAGGGAGACACACAGAGACAGAGAGAGACACAGAGGGAGAAATGGAGAGACAGAGAGAAGGAAAAACAGAGACAGTGAGACAGAGACAGAGAGAAAAAAACAGAGACAGTGAGACAGAGAGACAGAGAGAGAAAGGGAAAAAGAGAGAGAGAGGGAAGAAGGGAGAGAGAGAGAGACGGAGAGAGACAGAGACAGAGACAGGGAGAGACACAGGGAGAAATGGAGAGACAGAGAGAAAGAAAAACAGAGACAGTGAGACAGAGACAGAGAGAAAAAAACAGAGACAGTGAGACAGAGACAGAGAGACAGAGAGAGAAAGGGAAAAAGAGAGAGGGAAGAAGGGAGAGAGAGAGAGACAGAGAGAGACAGAGACAGGGAGAGACACAGAGGGAGAAATGGAGAGACAGAGAGAAAGAAAAACAGAGACAGAGAGACAGAGAGAGAAAGGGAGAGAGAGAGAGACAGAGAGACAGAGAGAGACAGAGAGAACACTTATTAAGCATCTCTTTAAGTGCCAGGCACTGCAATAAGCTTTGGAAGGTAATGTCACAAAAGTCCAAAGAAGAAAGAAAGATGGTCAATAGTGTTAAATGTAGCAGGTAAAATAAGAAAAATGAGGAGTGAAATAAAATCATCAGATTTGAAAAAAAAAAAGTATTTCTTTAGTAACTATAGAGAAAATCGATTCTGATAAATCAGATCACAACCCAAATTGCAAAGGGTCGGGAAGAGAGAGGAAAAGAGGTTGAGACAATGAACGTAGTCAGCTTTTTTCTACGAGTTTGACTGAAAGGGGGAGGAAGGATATGGGGCAACAGTTTTGAAGGGATGGTAGAGCCCAAGAGATGGTTTTTTAAAGATAAAATAAATGTGGGCATGTTTTAAGACAGGGAAAGAACTAGTAGATAGGATAAAGTTGAATAATAATAATAAATAATATAATATATTACATAATATATTATAATATATAATAAATAAAAATATATATTATATATTTATATATAATAAATAAATAATAAATAATAAAAACTTAATAATATACATAAATAAATAATAATAAAAAGAAGGAAGGAGGAAGATAATTATTAAGTTTGCAATCTGCTGAAGATGGCAGGAGGAAAGACCAAAGCCAATTGATCTTACCAGGTCCATCAAAACCTTTTGAGCAGTAGGCACTGTATTTTCCATGGAAGGAGAGACGGATGTCTGCCCAGCCTGCCTGCACCTCTCGGAAGCTCAGGTTGGCTACCCTGCTCCAGTATCTGAAGGCAGTAAGCAGGGCTGTCCGGGCAGTGTGGACTGGGAGGGTGGATGGCCAATTCAAGATGCGGAATGTTAGATGCCTCTTCCGCCATCGACCTGGGGAGATGGGAGATGAATCAGAAACCAAACTTTCTTACTAATCGAGGTAGAGATCTGAAAAAAGAAATCCATGCCTTGTCACCTATCAGTGTCAACTTATAATCACTTTAGGCTAAGTGGTCAGTCCATCTTTCCCCATCCCTAATCCTCATTCAACACTCTACCTTCTACATTAGCTTTCTAAATTCAACCCTTACCTAACAGTGAATATTTTTGGATCTTCTGGTTGAAGGGGTCCTCCAGGCCACAGCGGGGCTGCCCCATTCGTGCTCTTGTTATCCAATCCAACTGCCCAGAGGTGGGCAGCTCTGAAACTTCCTGGAAGGTTCTGGGATAAAAGGAGAGGGAAACCCATTGGGATACAGAGAATGATGAAATCCATATTATTATACGCTATAATGCCTGAGATATTGTTGGGTAATCAGTTACAGAAGAAGGTTCAAGGATCATAGCAAACATTCTTTGGCCTCTAGTCTGCATAGTTGGGAGTGAGAAAGAGGTTCTTTCTGTGCTCTGTGTCCTTAAAAAGAAAAAAAGACTCTACGGGAGAGCTAGGTGGTTCAGTGTATTGAGAGCCAGGCCTAGAGATAGGAGGTCCTGGGTTCAAATTTGGCCTCAGACACTTCCTAGCTGTGTGACCCTGGGCAAGTCACTTAACCCTCATTGTCTAGCCCTTACCACTCTTTTGCCTTGGAACCAATACACAGTATTAATTCTAACACAGAAGATAAGGGTTATTTTTTTTAAGGGCTCTAAAGTCTCTCCAATCAGAGTTGCTAGCCAAAGGCAACATTTTCTTTTAACACCTATCCTTTTCTGGATCATGTCCTTCATCCTCAAGCCTCTACTCTTACTCAGCCTCACTACCAGAACCAAATTTATAGGAGCAGTTAGGTAGCACAAGGGTGGTGCTTCCCAAGCCTGGAGTCAAGAAGATCTGGGTTCAAATTTGGCCTCAGATGCTTCTCAACTGTGTGACCCTGGGTCAGTCATTGAACCCCCATTGTCTAACCCTTACTGCTCTTCTGCCTTGGAACCAATACACAGTATTGATTCTAACAGAGAAAGTAAGGATTTAACAATAATTAAAAAAAGAAAAAACTAAATTCAGATCAAGTCCTAACTGGAACTGGGCAGAAGATGAAGAACTGGGTTATTAAAGGTCATTGAAGAGTCAGCACAGTGTAATTAAAAAGAAGGCTAGATGAGAGGCAACGGAAATGGATTCCAATCTTGACCAGGCTGCTTTTTGAGATAACCTTAGAGCATGTTCTTCTCTTGACTTCAGTTCTGGACTTCCTCACTTTTAAAAATGAGGAAGGAGTTTGGATTGGATCATCCTTAAGATCCTTTTGAGCTGTGAGAGGCTGGGATTCTCTGATACCCAGGAAGGAAACCTTATCCAGGGTCTAGGTTGAACTGAGTCTCCTCTCAAGTCTCTTTCAAGGCTTTGATCCTATGGATTAGCCAATGAGTAAATATATCTTGGCAAGGACTCAGTGAAAATGGATGGACCCAGGCACTGCTAAACCCAGAACAGAATCAAAGGAAGAGATGGGGCTATGTTGCATTCAGGAAGGCTGTAACATCTTTAATGATGCAAAACCTTTCTCTGATTCCTTCTATCTAACTCTTTATCTATCCATTCATCTGTCTGTCTGTTCATGTCTGTTCAACTCTGTTTGTCTGTCTGTCTATCTATCTATCTATCTATACATCTACTCTATCTATCTGTCTGTCTATCTATCTATCCATCCATCTTTCTTTCTGTCTATCTGTTCATCTGTCTATCTATACATCCACTATATCTATCTATATATCTATCTATCCATCCATCCATCCATCCATCCATCCGTCTGTCTATCTGTTCATCTGTCTATCTTTATACATCCACTATATCTATTTGTCTATCTATCCATCCATCCATCTATCCATCCATCCATCCATCCATCCGTCTGTCTATCTGTTCATCTGTCTATCTATACATCCACTATATCTATCTGTCTATCTATCCATCCATCCATCCATCCATCCGTCTATCTGTTCATCTGTCTATCTTTATACATCCACTATATCTATCTGTCTATCTATCCATCCATCCATCTATCCATCCATCCATCCATCCATCCATCCGTCTGTCTATCTGTTCATCTGTCTATCTATACATCCACTATATCTATCTGTCTATCTATCCATCCATCCATCCATCCATCCGTCTGTCTCTCTGTTCATCTGTCTCTCGACCTATATATCCACTCTATCTGTTTGTCTATTTATATTCTCTATTCTTGTCCTATATCACCTATATGTTATTCATCTACCGATCTATGTATCTCTCATCTCTCTTTTGGAAGCGAGGTGGCATGAAGTGGGTGGATCAGGAAGAGCAGATCTCAAATCTGGCTTCAGACATTTACTGTCTTCACTTCTATTACTATCAGTCACCTATTCGTCTGCCACCATTTCCTCAACTGTAAAGCGAGGCTAATAATGGCATCTACCTCACAGGTTTGTTGTAACCTTCCAATGAGATAATGTTTATGAAGTGCTTAGCACAATCCTTGGCACATAGGTTCTTTTAAAAAAATCCTCTTCCATGTTTGTTTGTTCCTCTCCCTTTCCTCTATCATTTATCTCTGCACATACATGTATAGCACACACACATGGATACACATAGGTATACACATACATATTCACGCATATACGTGACACCAATGCCCTTCCTTGATGCTGTTTGGCTAAGAATCATAGAGCTACTTTATGCCACCTCCCCGCCCCTACGTGTATTCATTCTGCACCTCTTACCTCACTGCTTCCGCCACCTCTGCTGGCCCAAACCCATCAGCCATTCTCTCCAGAGGCTTCTGCAGGTATCCGTACTTTATCAGGTAATCCTAGGAAGGATGGGGATAAGGCATGGGCCTGCCCTGTTATTGTCAGAGGGAACTTCCCGTTGAGGAAAGTCCTTCTGGCCACGCTGGCCAGCGCCTTCTCTGTAACTGATGAGCCAAAGACGAAGGCATCTTCTGACTGTGGAACCACATCCCTGGGGGAGGGAGAACGCAGGAGAAAGAAGGACAGAGGAAACCGGACTGCAGAGGCAGAGAGAGAGAGACCATGAGAAGAGCAAGACAAGATGAGCAAGAGGCCAGAATGGAGGAAAGAAGGACTCTGGGAAAGAAAAATCAGCTTCGAGAGGAAGCAAGGAGGAGGTGGGAAACAGGAAGTCCCTGGCCAGAGGGTCCCTCTCGGCAGCTATCTCGGACGGCTCCCCACCCTCTCCGCTAGTCCAGGGTGTCCCCCTTGTCGTTACCTAATACTCACCAGAGCCTCCTCCGGATCCACAGGCTTCACAGACCTCCCTACCACCATGATGGGAAAGAGACATCCCAGCCACAGCGGCTTCCAGTTCATGCCTCCCATCCCAGCCGGAGAAACCAAATGCAGGGAGAGTGTCTCTTGCTGCTGGAATCCCTGTGGGGCCGAGAGATCGCCCAAGTCCCAGCCTCCCAGTCCCCCGCCTTTGCCTCTAGTCCCTCTTTATAATATTTTGGCTGGGGCTATGGAGGGGGGGAAGTGGGGCAGTAGAGGGAGGTGACTCAGTCTAGAAAGGAGATATGTTGCAACTCTTCCTTTTAACCCCTGCCTTACTGGGCAGAAAAAGCCCTTCTCCAGGGTCCTCTTGCGTCTGCTCGGGCCACAAAGAGGAAGCCAAACACCTGAATCTAAGTCGCTCATAAAAAGAGTGTCCTGATGGTGGGAGTGTGGGAAATGCCCAGCCTGGTCAGCAGGAACAGACAGTCCGGGGGGAAAGGCCAGGCCTGTCAGGAGCTGAAAACCATTCTTTGAGAACCCATCTGACCCTAACCAGCCCCATCCTGATCCTGCTGCATTCATCCTAATCCTAATCTTGCTGGATGGAAATAAAAAGATATTGGCAAGAACATGAAACACACAGACGCACGGTCAAGCCCTCATTAAACATTATTAACTACCTACTATGTGCCAGGCACTGTGCCAAGTGCTTATTATACACAGAGGAAAGACAAGTTTTGACCTCAATGCGTTCCCAGTCTAGTGGGGGAGATGAACAAACAAGATAAATGCAAGACAAAGTGGAGAAACAGAGGAAAGGCATTAGGGAAGTTTATATAGAAATCTATTCTAAGTATCAAATATGTGGGACAAGCATAAGAAACTACGGTGGGGGGCAGCTGGATGGCTCAGTGGATTGAGAGTCAGGCCCAGAGATGGGAGATCCTGGGTTCAAATCCGGCCTCAGACATTTCCATTTGAATTCAGATCTTTCTGATTGTCTATCTACTGGGTCTACCTTGCTGCCTCCTGCAGGTAAAGTGATAAGGACCTGCATTAGGGAGATGACCCTGTCCAAGGAGAGAAGGAAACGCATTCAAGAGATGCTACAGAGGGCAGCTGGGTAACTCTGTGGATTGAGAGCTAGGCCTAGAGATGGGAGGTCCTGGGTTCAAATCTGGCCTCAGACACTTCCCAGCTGTATGACCCTGGGCAAGTCATTTGACCTCCATTGCTAGTCCTTACCACTCTTCTGCCTTGGAACCAATATAGAGTATTGATTCCAAGATGGAAGGAAAAGGGTTTTATTAAAAAAGAGAAAGAAAGAAAGAAAGAAAGAAAGAAAGAAAGAAAGAAAGAAAGAAAGAAAGAAAGAAAGAAAGAAAGAAAGAAAGAAAGAAAGAAAGAAAGAAAGAAAGAAAGAAAGAAAGAAAGAAAGAAAGAAAGAAAGAAAGAAAGAAAGAAAGAAAGAAAGAAAGAAAGAAAGAAAGAAAGAAAGAAAGAAAGAAAGAAATTACACTGAAGTAGAATTGCTTATCAGCTCTGGGAATGGGAAGGGAAAGAAAATGAATCTTATAACCGTGGAAAAATATTTTTTAAATTAACAATTAATTAAAATTTTAAAGGAATTCATGGTGAGTTCAGAAAAGAGGAGAGAGAGGAGGGGATTAGGAAAGATTTCACAGAGAAGAAGAGACGGCCATGGAATTGGCCCGGAAGATGTGGGAGCATGAGAGGAAGGAGTTTCTTCTGATGAGCAAAACATTCTATCAACAATTACTTGAAGGTAAGGAAGTATGAAATATTCAGAAACAGGAAGGAAGTGAGCAGACCAGAATGACTAAAGTAAAGAGAAGGTTTGTGTACGGGAAAAGTGGAGATCCTGCTGGCGAGGAAGGTGGAGAACAGCCTAAGGAAAGCCTTGAATGCCAAGCTAAGGAATTTAACTGATGATAATGATGATTATAATACTGTCACTTAATTAAAGGAGTTACACTTGTTATTGACTGTAAAATACCCGATAAATGTGACCCATCGTGACTCTTTTAGGGCACTTTTTATACATTATCTCATCTGATCCTCCTAAATAGCTTACAATGCTCAGTTGTACAAATAAGGAAACTGAGGTTCAGAGTGATTAGGAGATTTGCCCAAAGCCCACAGAGAGACAGATTACACCCTTCTTCTGGTTCTGACCTTTCCACTTATGCTCTGCATCTTCTCCTCTTTAATACGGGCCTCCTAGAAATAACATCTTGCCATGGATAGGGTTATTTTGTTCATGTTCTCATTTAGCCCTCCCTCCCAACTCTGAGATAAAGAAAGACTTAATGGGCAGCTAGACAACACAGTGAATAGAGCGCCAGGTCTGGAATCAGGAAGACCTGAGTTCAAATCAGACCTCAAATACTTACTAGCTGTGTGATCCTAGATAAGTCACTGAACCCTGTTTGCCTCAGTTTCCTCATCCATAAAATGAGTTGGAGAAGAAAATGAGAAGCCACTCTAGTATCTTTGTCACGAAAACCCCAAACGGGATGAGTCAAAATGACTGAACAGTGGCATGCTGCCTTATATCATCGTTATTTGTGAAGCTGACATTTAAAAAATGAAAATTACTTTCAAGTCATAAAATAGGGACCCTGTAAAGGGAAGCAGGGAGGCTCCTGATTCATCTGCCTCTCTCTATGTAATTCTTGCACCCCTGACTCACCCAGCACCCAGTTGTGAAACAATTGTGCTGAGTCACAAATATACAGATCCCCCCCAAAAGAAAGGACAGAGAACAAATGACAGATCCTCAAGAGAGACTCACAATCCCATCATACCTCCTTCATCCCCTCCAAAGGCAACCTGCCCAAGATGGGTGGGGGGAGGGGGCAAAGGGGGAGAGAAGGACTCGGTCTCATCCTTCCCTGCAGTCTGATCTCCTACCAGTATTACCCAGAAGCCTTTGAGAGCCCAGCCTCTGACCCGCACCTCCAAGGACAGCTTCCAAGGGCACTAGATAAGGACAGAGGAAACAGGTGGGACCTGGATGGGTGGGGAAAAATGTAAAGAAGTTGGAAAGGCTGGATGGATATAGGATTTGGGGTTTGGGTTCTATAAGATGATTCTATTACAAAATGAATACTATGGAAATAGGTTTTGAGTGATAATATTTGTATAACTCGGTGGAATTGCTTGTCAGGTCCAGGAGCGAGAGGGAGACATGAATCAGGTAACCATGGGAAAATATTTTTTTAAAATAAAATTTTATATTTTAAAAAATTATAAATTGGAAATAATCTGTTCATTGAAGCCCTGGCCAACTATAGAAAGAGAGTGAGTAGGAAGACTAAGACTTAGAGGAGGGGGAGCTGGGTCACTGACCCCCTCAGATGGCTTTGCAGGGGACAACCACAATGAGAGAATTGGGAACTGGGGACTTAGGGTGACAAGACCCCCACTAACCCTCCAACAGGAGGTACTTTTTGATCATTGGCATCCCCGGGTGCCCCGAGCTGGGCATCCAAGGAAGACAGACAGGCACAATGAGGCATGCTGACTCACTTCTCTATGACCACAAGGGCTTTATGACCATCCTCGGTCCCCCAGGGCCAACCTCCAGAATTTGACATCTGTGGGGGCACTGGGGCAGAGAATGGAGGATGTGATCACAGGGTGTCACACAATCAGATCGACCCAATTCCACAAGGCTGACTTCCTGAGTGATGCCAGTTTCTGGCTAAAAGGGACGAGGGGAAAGGTTATATTTCCCAGAGCACTTTTCAATAATCAGAAAGATATGAGAAGTAGGATACTGGAGCGCAAAGTTGTTTGCATGACGTGGGCAAGGTCTCTGAGCCTTAGGTTCCATTCTCTGTAAAATGGAAACAAAAATACTAGTTGTGTCAGCCTCCCATGAATATGGTAGGGAATCAGATACATGGACAGAAAGCACTTTACAAACTTTAAAGTGAGTGGGAACAAAGTGAAGTCCAAGTCTTCCTCAGAGAGGTCTCGGCGCAGGAAAAACCAGAAAACCTTCCCTCTGTCTTATCCACTTTTTGCACCATCAACATCCCCTCCTTGTTGAAAAAAATAGCAGTAGACTGGGGCAAGTTTTGACCAGCGATGGAAGCAGAGGAAGGACTGGCATGACCCAAAAGGACTGGATGGCTCTGCCTCCTTGCTTAAGCCAGAACCAGCCCAGGACACTGCTCTTGATGGGAGGGAGGGAGGGAGGGAAGTAGCCCTGGATTTCAGTATTCCTCTCAGAGCTTAAAGGGGAAGAACTT
Source organism: Monodelphis domestica (assembly GCF_027887165.1). Classification (NCBI taxonomy): domain Eukaryota; kingdom Metazoa; phylum Chordata; class Mammalia; order Didelphimorphia; family Didelphidae; genus Monodelphis; species Monodelphis domestica. Next base: position 27,136,947 of record NC_077231.1, on the reverse strand, counting down.
GGAAGGGGCTTGCTCTCTTTTCTGGGTATGGCTGTTAGCCATCTCTGTTGCCCTAGAAACCTCTGTTTTTCTGAGGGAAATACTCCCTCCCCTCTTAATTAGTCACGAGTTTCCTAGAAGCAGTATGGGAAATGTCTGCCAGGACTATACACAGCTGGAACTAGTTAGTCAGAATATTTGGGAGCTGGATGTAGGAGTTGGGCCAAGACATTCAGTTCCCATGACCCTACAAAGGCTCTTCCATATCTGCCATAGGACAGCAGACCTACTGCTGTTTCCAAGATGCCTTCCCTGGGAGGAGGACGAGGACCTGGGAAACCGAATCCCACCTCTCCTGATCCACAGAAAGGAACCGGATCCTGGGGAGAGCAGGGAAATAAAGGGCAGCAAAGCAGGTGCAGAGGGGCAAATATTTTTTCCAGCATTGCCTGAGAAGTATGTGTATGTCCAGTTCTGGATTTTGAGAGACAAGAGTCTTAGGAATAGACAACAGGGCATAGTAGATTTAGAAACTGTAGCCCTGGCTTCAGATATCAGTTCTGCTGTCCACTGCTACCTGGATGAGCTTGATATTTAATTTTATTTCATTAATTAATTTAGAATATTTTCCCTTGGTTACATGATTCATGTTCTTTCCCTCCCCTCTCCCCACCCCCTCCTGTAGCTGAAGTGCAATTCCACTGGATTTTACATGTGTAAAAAGACCTATTTCCATATTATTGATAATAATTGCACTAGGGTGGGCATTTAGAATCTATATCCCCAGTCATATCCTCATCAATCCATGTCATCAAATGGTTGTTTTTCTTCTGAGTTTCTACTCCCACAGTTCTTCCTCTGGATGTGGGTAGCATCTTTCTCATAAGTCCCTCAGAATTGTCCTGGATCCTTGCATGGCTGCTATAGTAGAGAAGTCAATTCCTGGATGAACTTGAGGAAGTCGCTAGTGAACCCTTCTTGATTTCAGTCTCCTCATCTATAGATTGAAGGAATTGGGCCACTTAATCTCTGATGTCCTTCTTAGTCCTAAATATTATCCTATGAGATAGAACAGGAGGTCCTGTTAGGTCCGGGTTTTCACCCACCACCAAGGAAGTCCACAAACAATGTAATTAAGCAAGGAGAAAGCCGTTTATTGCAGAACTGATACCTGCGCATCAGTGGGAACCTCTACCATCAGAGTTCCGAGTTGCTTCTGACAGGCTGGGCTTTTTATACTTTTCTGTAGGCACCTTATCTACTACATACCATCCTTGGAATTTTGCCTGCATGTATGGCTCTTATCTGCTTCCTACTATTCTTGGAACTTTGACAATTCTATATTGTTGGGGTCCCCCTGGCCTGTTGTTTGACATATTTATTGGGGTCTTCCTGGCCTTTATCTGGTACCTACTGCAGCTGGAGGTTTGGCATATTTATGGTTCTGACAAGTTTCTCAAGGCTGATCAGCTCGTTAGGCCTTCCTGCTAGGGTTTGGCATATTTACGGTTCTGACAGGTCAGCTTGTTAGGCCTTCCTGTTTTCTCAAGTTTGGCCTTTTACGTCCTCCCTCAGTCCTTCTCTAGAATTCTGGTCAATGCAATGATCAACCATGCTTCCAGAAGAATCATGCTATCCACCTCCAGACTGAGAAGTGACAGATTCAAGAAGCAAAATAAGACATGTTTTCTAACACAATCAATGTAGGAATTTCCCTTGCTTGGTTATGTACAGTTATTACAAGAGTTGAGTTTTTTCTTTCAATTTGGGTGGATGGAATAACAGGGAGAAGGAGTGCTAGGGATAAATAGCCAAAAAATAAAAAGAAAGAAAAAATGGTTATTGATAAATTTTTAATGCACAGAAGAGAGTGGAAGAAAAGACCAAAGGGATTTTAGTGGACTACAAGTTCAAGATGAGTCAATAGCATGATGTGGTGACTGAAAAAAAGCTAATTGAATCTCTGGCTGCATTAAAAGAGGCATAGCTTCTGGCAAAAGGGGAAGTGATAGTCCCACTTTATCCTGTCCCCCTCAGACCACATTTGGTATACTGTGTTCAGTTCTACATATGCCATAGTTTAAGAAAGTCACTGATAAACTGGCAAATGTCTAAAGCAGGGCAACTACGTTAGTTGAAAAGCTTTATGTCATCATACAACCAGTTGAAGGAACTGATATTATTTCAGTAGGAGGAGAGAAGACTACAGTGTAGCTAGTCTATAGCTTTCTTCAAATATTTGAGGGCTGATATATTGTGGGAAGATGGCTTCCTAACCCTCCTAAAACCCCCCACAACAACCACAAATAATTCTGTAGAATCAACTCTAAAAGCAGCAGAAGCAGACAGGAGTTGAGGGTGAAGCTGAGCATCCAAGAACAATGGGGGAAGGTTTCTGATTTCCCTGGCCTCAGTCCCACCACCTCAGGCTCTGGGGGCAGGAATGAAGCAAACAATGGAATCTACAAGGCATCTCCTGAGGGCAGGATTAGCAATCTCACCTTGTTTTCTCTCCTAGGGAGTTTACAATCAACTAGGAAGGCCTAGGGAGTAACTGTATCAGCAACAGATACAACTGCCAAGGCATCAGGTCTCCTCTCTGAGGATCCCTGCTGGCACATAGACAGGAATTGAGGAAGCAGATACCATAGAGCTGGCAGGCACTGGACCCTAAGGGCACCTCAAGCTTCCCAAGGGACTTTGGAGGCTCTGTTGGAAGCTATACCAGTTGGAGAGTAAGGAACATGTAGGGGTGAGTGTGGTTGCTGAAAGACTGAGGCCCTGTCAGCTGTGACTGCTCCCAGAAGAGTGGGGTCTCTAGTTGTCCATCACAGGGGGAGGTGGTTGTCTACTGGTAGTTGTGAGGGCAAAGATGTCAGATCAATCACAGACTGCAGCTTGAATGGGGCACCTGGGTAATGCATCAGTCTCTGGACTAAAAAACCAAAATAATTAAATAAGACTCAGGAAAAAACAAACACACAACAAATTCCTGAAACCTGAGACAGCATACCCCTATGCTGTAGAAACCCTGGGAGTCCAGCAAAAAGCCAATAATTAAGACTATTGACCTGACTGCTAGGTTTTTTGTTTGTTTGTTTGTTTCGTTTTGTTTTTTAAATGAGCAACCAAAAGGGAAAGAACCCAACTATTGATAGCTACTATGGGGACAGAGAAGACATGAGTTCAAATTCAGAGGACAATGAAGTAAAACTGAGCATAATTATAAAAGGTTAAAAAAATTATTTAATGAACTAAAGAAGTTTCAAGTATTCTTGGGGGGAAATACAGAATTCAGTAGAAAACTTGATCAATTAGAAACATACAAAGTTAATGATGAAAGATTAATTATAAGCAAACCAAAGCTAGCTGGCCTCACAAGACACCACGTGGGGAGCAGGACAAGGCCAAAACTTCCTCCAGGTTTCCCTCACTGCTAATTAAGAGTAATCTAGGCAGTGTTGCCAGTGAGGGTTGCCTAATTGGGTTGTTTGTTCCCTAAGGGAAAAGGGATTCATATGTAAACACCTTCCCTAGAACTGCTGCTTTTAGATTTCTCAAAAAAAAAAAATGGCTGTGTTCAATTCAAATTAAGGAGAAAAGAGAAAAAAAAAAATATATATATATTATACTCACCTAATCTCATAGCTGTGTTTCAAACTGCTTAAAAGCTGACTTCAGGAAGTAATAAAGAGAAAAGGGAAAGAGATTTCACAGAAATTTGGAGGTCCTTGTCACACCCTTTGTGGATTAGCCAGACTGTAAAGATAATTTTAGGGTTGTGACCTAATCTAAAATAATTTTGGTCTCCAGGAATATCCCAAATGAAATACCCAAGTCAACTTGGAAATTTATGGTGGTTTAATTAGCATAGAGGGAAAGAATTAAGGAGAAGAGAGAGGGAAATGTATAGGATTTGAACTCCCCCTAGCACAGGCCAGGCAGGAGAAATCCTTTTAAACCAGTGGTTTACTTCTAATCAATCATCCTAAAAGGATAGAACTAGGAGAGGATATCAAAATGCTGGGGAATACACAAGAGACAATCATAACTTTGAATGTGAATGGGATGAACTCACCCATAAAATGAAAACAAATAGGAGAGTGGATTAGAATCCAAAATCCTACCATATGTTGTCTATAAGAAACACATATGAGGGAGGCGGAGTCAAGATGGTGGCTTAGCAAGCAGCAAAAGTTCAGACCTCAGAAAACCCTTCCTTACCCATTACAAACTGAATGTTCCTAGGGCACCGAAATTCAAACTGAACAACAGGACAGAGGCGGGGAACCCTCCTTCTGGACTCAAATCAAAAGGTACCCCGCCAAAAGCTAGAATCCAAGACTACTCAGGTCTAAGGGGAAGGCAGAGGGAAGGTCCCAGGACCCCTCCCCCCAACCCAGAGGGCTGAGCCCCAGTGGCAGCGGGAACCTCAGTGAGCAGTGGGATGCTGGGCTGGGAGCATTCATCATGGACAGCAGGGAGGAAGCCAGGGAGAGACCGGGGCCATGGCTGGGTCCCTCCATCTGGCTCCAGTCTCACCATTGCCTCGGGGCACATCCAGACCAATCCAGTTTAACCTAATCCCATCAGGACTCCTCAGAGCTCAGGGAGGTGGGCAAAAGCACTGGGGAACCTTGTGGACAGTGGAGAAGCAGCCGGAGAGAACTGGAGAGAGCCAGGCGGCCCAGCCTTCCAGGAGTCTTTGGCCTCAGAGCACATACAGCCCAACCCAGTTGAACTTAATCCGATCAAAAGCCTCTAGAGAACAGGGAAGCTAACATTCGTCTCCTAGAAACTGTACCAAGAGATCTGACAAAGCTCCAAGAGGGAAGACTGACAGTCCCAAAACCAAAAATAAATAAATAAATAAATGAAAATGAGAAGAGCAAGAGCACAGACAAATACAGGGAGCAAAGAAGGGGTAAACTCAAGCAAACAAAAGAAAAAGAAGAAAGAAATTACAATAGACAGCTTCTGCACAGGTAATAAGCAAAGAGCAAATGAAACAGAGGGGGAGGGATCAGCAAAGGAAAAATCAGAAATCCCAGAGAATTGGATACAGGCTTTGGAAGAACTCCATGCAATTCAAAACACAATTAAGAGAGGCTGAAGACAATTGGCAAAAGAACTTAAAAACTAAGATAAGTCATCTGGAAACAGAGGCACTTGAACTAAAACAAGAAAATAGTGTCTTGAAAGCCAAAATCAACCAGCTGGAAAATGAGGCAAAGGCGATGAAAGATGAGGCAAAGCAGATGAAAGATGAGGTGAAGAAGATGAAAGATGACCTCCAAAGAAAATCAGACCAAAAGGAAAAGGACGACCAAAAAACTAAGGATGAAATTCAGTCTTTAAGAACCAGAATACAACAACTAGAATCAAGTGACCTCACAAGGCAGCAGGACACTATAAAACAAAACCAAAAAAATGAAAAAATCAAGGAAAATTTGAAGCATCTCGTTCACAAAACAGAGGATTTAGAAAATCATTCAAGGAGAGACAATTTAAGAATCATTGGTCTACCAGAAGACTATGACAAAAGAAAAAGCCTGGACATTATATTACAGGAAATTATTAAAGAAAACTGCCCCAATATCCTAGAACAAGAGGGAAAAGTGGAGATTGCTAGAATCCACAGATCACCTCCTGTACTTAATCCCCAACTGACAACACCCAGGAATGTTATAGCCAAATTCAAGAACTATCAGACCAAAGAAAAGATATTACAAACTGCCAAGAAGAAGTCATTCAGATACCAAGGAACCAAATTGAGGATAACTCAGGATCTGGCTGCATCCACACTGAAAAAAAAGAAAGGCATGGAATATGATATTCTGGAAAGCAAGGGAACTAGGTCTACAACCGAAAATCAACTACCCAGCAAAACTGGCTATATTCTTACAGGGGAAAGTATGGTCATTCAACAAAATAAAAGAATTTCAAGAATTCATAAAGAAAAGACCAGACCTGAACAGAAAATTTGAGGTCCAAACACAGAACTCAAGAGAATCATCAAAAGGTAATTTAAAAAGAGGGGAAAAAAGAAAAACAAAAAAAAATTTAAGAGACTCAATAAGTTAAAATGATATGTATCCCTATAAGAAAAGAGGTCATTGGTAACTCTTAAAAACTGTTGTTATTACCTGGGCAGCCAAAAGAAGTACACTTAGAGGGAACAGTGACAAACTGTATAGGATGAAAGGACAAGACATAAATAGTTATATAGATATATGCATGCAAAAATACATACACATGAGTATGCATACATATATACATATATATAACTAGAGCTTAAAATAGGTTAATATTAAAAGAAATGGGAAAAGAAACAAATGGGGGGGTAAATTTATATATCATACAGAAGCTCATGGTGGGAGGGGGGAGAACATCAATACACTGGAAGGGTAAAGAGGTCAGAGACAGGAAATACTCAACTTTTACGTGCTTTGAAATTGACTGAAAGAGGGAAAAACAATCCAATCCGTTATGGGCAGAGAATAGATTTGCTCCCTATAGGGAGTATAAGGGTAACAAATGGTTTGGTGGGGAGGGAAGCAGTACAAGAGAGGGAGGGGGTGGGGGGTTAATTTTAGAAAGACTACAGGGAAAATAATGGGGGGAATAAGAAGGGAGGGGGGTAGAAAGGGAAGTAAAATAAGGGTGGGAACAAGGGGGACTGTTTAAAAGCAAACATTGGTGTAGAAGGAAATAATGAAAGAAGAAAAGGCAGGAACAGGAGCAAAAATCAAAATGCTGGGAAATATACAGCTAGTAATCATAACTCTGAATGTGAATGGAATGAACTCACCCATAAAACACAAGTGAATATCAGAGTGGATTAGAATCCAAACCCCTACCATATGCTTTCTACAAGAAACACACATGAGGAAGGTAGATACACATAGGTTGAAAGTAAGAGGGTGGAGCCAAATCTATTGGGCATCAACTGACAAAAAGAAGGCAGGAGTCGCAATCATGATATCCAACAAAGCCAAAGTAAAAATAAATCTAGTTAAAAGAGATAGGGAAGGTAATTACATCCTGATAAATGGCAGTATAGACAATGAGGAAATATCTGTACTCAACATGTATGCAACAAATGGCATAGCACCCAAATTTCTAAAGGAGAAACTAGAGGAACTCAAGGACGAAATAGATAGAAAAACTATACTAGTGGGAGACCAGAACCTTCCTCTATCAGAACTAGATAAATCAAACCAAAAAATAAATAAGAAAGAGGTAAGAGAAGTGAATGAAAACTTAGAAAAATTAGTTAGTAGACATGTGGAGAAAAATAAATAGGGACAAAAAGGAATATCCCTTCTTTTCTGCAGCACATGGTACATTCACAAAAATTGACCATGTATTAGGGCATAAAAACATTGCAAACAAGTGCAAAAGAGCAGAAATAATAAATGCAACTTTCTCAGATCACAATGCAATGAAAATAATAATTAGTAAGGGAACATGGAGAGGTAAATAAAAAATGAATTGGAAAGTAAACAATACGATTCTCCAAAACCAGTTAGTTAAAGAACAAATCATAGAAACATAGAAAACCTATGGGATGCAGCCAAAGCAGTACTCAGGGGAAATTTTATATCCTTGAGTTCATATATTAACAAATTAAGAAGGACAGAGGTCAATGAATTGGGCATGCAAATTAAAAAATTAGAAAGCAAACAAATTAAAAATCCTCAGATGAAGACTAAATTAGAGATCCTAAAACTCAAAGGAGAAATTAATAAAATTGAAAGTCAAAGAAGTATTGATTTAATAAATAAGACTAGAAGCTGGTACTTTGAAAAAACAAATAAAATAGACAAAGTACTACTCAGTCTAATTAAAAAAAAGGAAAGAAATAAACCAAATAGACAGTATCCAAGATGAAAAAGGAGACCTCACCTCTAATGAAGAGGAAATTAAGGCAAAGGAGTTCTACCAAATTCCTTTTATGACACAAATATGAAACTGATTCCAAAGTCAGGCAGGTCAAAAACGGAGAAAGAAAACTATAGACCAATCTCCCTAATGAACATAGATGCAAAAATCTTAAATAGAATACTAGCAAAAAGACTCCAGCAAGTCATCACGAGGGTTATTCACTATGATCAGGTGGGATTTATACCAGGAATGCAGGGCTGGTTCAATATTAGGAAAACCATCCACATAATTGACCACATCAACAAGCAAACCAACAAAAATCACATGATTATCTCAATAGATGCAGAAAAAGCCTTTGACAAAATACAACACCTGTTCCTATTGAAAACACTAAAAAGTATAGGAATAGAAGGGCCTTTCCTAAAAATAATAAACAGTATATATCTAAAACCATCAGCAAACACCATCTGTAATGAGGATAAACTAGAAGCCTTCCCAATAAGATCAGGAGTAAAACAAAGATGCCCATTATCATCTCTATTATTTAACATTGTACTAGAAACACTAGCAGTAGCAATTAGAGAAGAAAAGGAAATTGAAGGTATTAAAATTGGCAATGAGGAGACCAAGCTATCACTCTTTGCAGATGATATGATGGTTTACTAAATGAATCCTAGAGAATCAACCAAAAAGTTACTCGAAATAATCAACAACTTTAGCAAAGTTGCAGGATACAAAATAAACCCGCATAAGTCATCAGCATTTCTATATATCTCTAACCCATTTCAGCAGCAAGAATTAGAAAGAGAAATACCATTTAAAATCACCCTAGACAATATAAAATACTTAGGACTCTATCTGCCAAGACAAACACAGGAACTATATGAACACAACTACAAAACACTTTCCACACAGTTAAAACTGGATCTAAATAATTGGAAAAACATTGAATGCTCATGGGTGGGACGAGCTAACATAATAAAAATGACAATCCTACCCAAATTAATTTACTTACTTAGTGCCATACCCATTGAACTACCAAAAAACTTCTTTACTGAACTAGAAAAAACCATAACAAAATTCATTTGGAAGAACAAAAGATCAAGGATATCCAGGGAAATCATGAAAAAAAAATGCAAAGGAAGGAGGACTTGCAAGTCCCAGATCTCAAACTATACTATAAAGCAGTGGTTATCAAAACAATTTGGTACTGGAAGACAGAGACAGAAAGGAGGATCAGTGGAACAGACTTGGGGTAAGTTGACCTCAGCAAGACAGTCTATGATAAACCCCAAAACTCCAGCTTTTGGGACAAAAATCCATTATTTGATAAAAAAAAAACTGCTTAGAAAATTGGAAGACAGTGTGGGAGAGATTAGGTTTGGATCAACGCCTCACACTCTACACCAAGATAAATTCAGAATGGGTGAATGACTTGAACATAACGAAGGAAACTATAAGTAAATTAGGTGAACACAGAATAGTATACATGTCAGGCCTTTGGGAAGGGAAAGATTTTAAAACCAAGCAAGACTTAGAAAGAGTCACAAAATGCAAAATAAATAATTTTGACTACATCAAATTAAAAAGTTTTTGTACAAACAAAACCAATGTAACTAAAATCAGAAGGAAAGCAACAAATTGGGAAATAATCTTCATAAAAACCTCTGACAAATGTTTAATTGCTCAAATTTACAAAGAGCTAAATCAATTGTACAAAAAATCAAGCCATTCTCCAATTGATAAATGGGCAAGGGACATGAACAGGCAGTTCTCAGACAAAGAAATTAAAACTATTAATAAGTGCATGAAAACGTGTTCTACATCTCTTATAATCAGAGAGATGCAAATCAAAACAACGCTGAGGTATCACCTCACACTTAGCAGATTGGCTAACATGACATCAATGGAAAGTAATGAATGCTGGAGGGGATGTGGCAAAGTAGGGACACTAATTCATTGCTGGTGGAGTTGTGAATTGGCCCAACCATTCTGGAGGACAATTTGGAACTCTGCCCAAAGGGCGATAAAATACTGTCTGCCCTTTGATCCAGCCATAGCACTGCTGGGTTTGTATCCCAAAGAGATAATAAGGAAAAAGACTTGTACAAGAATATACATAGCAGTGCTCTTTGTAAAAAGTTGGAAAATGAGCGGATACCCTTCAATTGGGGAATGGCTGAACAAATTGTGGTATATGTTGGTGATGGAATACTATTGTGCTCAAAGGAATAATAAAGTGGAGGAATTCCATGGAGACTGGAACAACCTCCAGGAAGTGATGCAGAGCTAAAGGAGCAGAACCAGGAAAACATTGTACACAGAGACTGATACACTGTGGTACAATCGAATGTAATGGACTTCTCCATTAATGGCAATACAATGTCCCTGAACAATCTGCAGGGATCTAAAAAACACTATCCACAAGCAGAGAATAAACTCTGGGAGTAAAAACACCGATGAAAAGCAACTGCTTGACTACAGGAGTGGAGGGGATATGACTGAGGAGAGACTCTAAATGAACACTCTAATTCAAATACCAACAACATGGAAATGGGTTTGAATCAAGAACACATGTGATACTCAGTGGAATCGCACGTTGGCTATGGTAGAGGTGGTGGGAGGGAGGGGAGGGGAGGGAAGAAAAGAAAATGATCTTTGTTTCCAATGAATAATGTTTGGAAATGACCAAATAAAACAATGTTAAATTAAAAAAAAAAGACAGAAAGAAACACACATGAGGTGGGTAGATACTCATAAGGTTAGAATCAAAGGTTGGAGCAAAACCAATTGGACCTCAAATGTCAGAAAGAAGGCAGGAGTTGCAATCATGATATCTGACAAAGCCAAAGTAAAAATAGATCTGATTAAAAGGGATAGTGAAGGTAAATACATCCTGATAAAAGGGAGTATAGACAATGAGGAAATATCAGTAATCAACATGTATGCACCAAATGGTATAGCATGCAAATTTATAAAGGAGAAACTAGTAAAGGAGGAAATAGATAGGAAAACTATACTAGTCGGAGACCTGAACCTACCACTATCAAATTTAGATAAATCAAATAAATAAATAAATAAATAAATAAGAGGTGAAAGACATGAATGAAATCTTAGAAAAATTAGAGTTAATAGATATATGGAGAAAAATAGGGACAAAAAGGAATACACTTTCTTCTTAGCTGTACATGGTACATTCACAAAGATTGACCATGTACTAGGTCATAAAAACATGGCAAACAAATGCAGAAAAGCAGAAATAATAAATTCAACCTTTTCAGATCATAATGCAATAAAAATAATGATCAGTAAGGGTACATAGAGAGCCAAATCAAAGATTAATTAGAAATAAAATAGTATGATCCTTCAAAATAGGTTAGTTAGAGAACAAATCATAGAAAAAATAATTTCATTGAAGACAATGACAATGATAAGACATCCTTCCAAAGTCTATGGAATGCAGCCAAAGCAGTACTAAGGGGAAAATGTATATCCTTGAGTTCATATATTAACAAATTAGGGAGGGCAGAGGTCATTGAATTGGACATGCAAATCAAAAAACTTGAAAGCAAACAAATTAAAAATCCCCAGAAGAAAATTAAATTATAGATCCCAAAAATTAAGGGAGAAATTAATAAAATCAAAAGTGAAAGAATTATTGAACTAATTAATAAGACTAGAAGCTAGTATTTTGAAAAAACAAACAAAATAGACAAAGTACTGGTCAATCTAATAAAAAAAGGAAAGAAGAAAACGAAATTAACAGTATCATAGATGAAAAGGGAAACCTCACCTCCAATGAAGAGGAAATAAAGGCAATCATTCAAAACTATTTTGCCCAATTATATGGCAATAAATATGTCAATCTAGATGATATGGATGAATATTTTAAAAAATTTAAATTGCCTAGATTAACAGAAGAAAAAATAGGATTCTTAAATAGTCCCATATCAGAAAAAGAAATTGAACAAGCCATCAAAGAATTCCTGATGGATTCACAAGTGAATTCTATGAAACATTCAAAGAACATTCAAAGAATCCCGATACTATACAAACTATTTGACATAATAAGCAAAGAGGGAGTTCTGCCAAATTCCTTTTATGACACAAATATGAAACTGATTCCAAAGTCAGGCAGGTCAAAAACAGAGGAAGAAAATTATAGACCAATCTCCCTAATGAACATAGATGCAAAAATCTTAAATAGAATACTAGCAAAAAGACTCCAGCAAGTCATCACGAGGGTTATTCACTATGATCAGGTGGGATTTATACCAGGAATGCAGGGCTGGTTCAATATTAGGAAAACCATCCACATAATTGACCACATCAACAAGCAAACCAACAAAAATCACATGATTATCTCAATAGATGCAGAAAAAGCCTTTGACAAAATACAACACACATTCCTATTGAAAACACTAGAAAGTATAGGAATAGAAGGGCCTTTCCTAAAAATAATAAACAGTATTTATCTAAAACCATCAGCAAACACCATCTGCAATGGGGATAAACTAGAAGCCTTCCCAATAAGATCAGGAGTGAAACAAGGATTCCCATTATCATCTCTATTATTTAACATTATACTAGAAACACTAGCAGTAGCAATTAGAGAAGAAAAGGAAATTGAAGGTATTAAAATTGGCAATGAGGAGACCAAGCTATCACTCTTTGCAGATGATATGATGGTTTACTTAAAGAATCCTAGAGAATCAACCAAAAAGCTAGTAGAAATAATCAACCGGGGGTAGATGGGTAGCTCAGTGGATTGAGAGCCAGGCCTAGAGACGGGAGGTCCTAGGTTCAAATCTGGCCTCAGACACTTCCCAGCTGTGTGACCCTGGGCAAGTCACTTGACCCCCATTGCCCAGCTCTTACCACTCTTCTGCCTTGGAGCCAATACACAGTATTGACTCTAAGATGGAAGGTAAGGGTTTAAAAGAAAGAGAGAGAGAGAGAGAGAGAGAGAGAGAGAGAGAGAGAGAGAGAGAGAGAGAAACTCTATTTAAAATCACCCTAGACAATATAAAATACTTAGGAATATATCTGCTGAGACAAACACAGGAACTATATGAACATAACTACAAAACACTTTCCACACAATTATAACTAGACCTAAACAATTGGAAAAACATTAACTGCTCATAGGTAGAACAAGCAAACATAACAAAAATGACCATCCTACTGAAACTTATTTACTTATTTAGTGCCATACCAATCGAACTACCAAAAAACTTTTTTACTGAATTAGAAAAAACCATAACAAAATTCATTTGGAAGAACAAAAGATCAAGGATATCCAGGGAAATCATGAAAAAAATGCAAAGAAATGTGGCCTTGCAGTACCAGATCTCAAACTATACTATAAAGTAGTGGTCATGAAAACAATATGGTACTGGCTAAGAGAGAGAATAGAATAGAATTGGGGTAAGTGACCTCAGCAAGACAGTCTATTTTGGGCTTGTCAGCCCAAAGATCCCAGCTTTGGGGACAAAAATCCACTATTTGATAAAAACTGCTGGGAAAATTGGAAGACAGTGTGGGAGAGATTGGGTTTGGATCAACACCTCATACCCTACACCAAGATAAACTCAGAATGGGTGAATGACTTGAAGATAAAGAAGGAAACTATAAGTAAATTAGGTGAACACAGAATAGTATACATGTCAGACCTTTGGGAAAGGAAAAACTTTAAAACCAGCAAGACTTAGAAAAAGTCACAAAATGTAAAATAAATAATTTTGATTACATCAAATTAAAAAGGTTTTGTACAAACAAAACCAACGTAACCAAAATTAGAAGGGAAGTAACAAATTGGGAAACAGAAACAATCTTCATAACAAAAATTTCTGACAAAGCTCTAATTCCTCATATTTACAAAGAGCTAAATCAATTGTACAAAAAATCAAACCATTCTCCAATTGATAAATGGGCAAGGGACATGAATAGGCAATTTTCAGTCAAAGAAATCTAAACTATCAATAAGCACATGAAAAAGTGTTCTAAATCTCTTATAATCAGAGAGATGCAAATCAAAACAACTCTGAGGTATCACCTCACACCTAGCAGATTGGCTAACATGACAGCAACAGAAAGTAATGAATGCTGGAGGGGATGTGGCAAAGTTGGGACATTAATTCATTGTTGGTGGAGCTGTGAATTGATCCAACCATTCTGGAGGACAATTTGGAACTATACCCAAAGAGTGCTAAAAGACTGTCTGCCCTTTAATCCAGCCATAGCACTGCTGGGTTTGTATCCCAAAGAGATAATAAGGAAAAATACTTGTACAAGAATATACATAGCTGTGCTCTTTGTGGTGGCAAAAAATTGGAAAATGAAGGGATGCCCTTTGATTGGGGAATGGCTGAACAAATTGTGGTATATGTTGGTGATGGAATACTATTCTGCTCAAAGGAATAATAAAGTGGAGGAATTCCATGGGAACTGGAACAACCTCCAGGAAGTGATGCAGAGCGAAAGGAGCAGAACCAGGAAAACATTGTACACAGAGACTGATATACACTGTGGTACAATCGAATGTAATGGACTTCTCCATTAGTGGCAATGCAGTGATCATGAACAACCCAAAGGGATCTATGAGAAAGAACACTATCCACATTCAGAGGAAAAACTGTGGGAGTAAAAACACCGAAGAGAAACAATTGCTTGATTACATGGGTCAAGGGGGATATGATTGGGGATATAGACTCTAAATGAACATTCTAATGCAAACATCAACAGCATAGAAATAGGTTCTGATCAAGGACACATGTAATACCCAGTAGAATTGTGTGTTTGGCTATTGGGAGGGGCGGGGGAGGGGAGGGAGGAATAGAACATGATTTTTGTAACCAAGGAATAATGTTTGAAATTGACCAAATAAATTTTTAAAAAATCTATATGAACCAAATGTTATAGCCTTCAAATGTTTAAGGGAAAAATTAAATGGATACAGATGAAAACAGATAAAAAAAAACAATAACAGTGTGGGACTTGAATTTCCTCCTTTCAGAGCTGGATAAATCTAAAAAATAAATAAGAGAGAAGTAAAGGAGAAGAACAGAATCCTAGATGACTTAACGATAATCACTATCTTGGGAGGACTGAATGAGAACAGAAAAAATGGGAACAAAACATCTCAGCAATAGATGGTACCTTCACAAAATAACCAAAAAGTAAAAACCAATTGGAGACTAGTGTAGCAAAAGTTTGAGTGACAGCCTAGAATTCTCCAAGAGCTGATGAAGGAGGAGATTTCCAACTGGCAATCTGGAGCTGGAAGTGAAGACTAAAGCTGTGGACCTGAGACTCCCCTGGAAAAACCATCTATCAAGAAGCCTGCCTGTGAGGATCAACTAGAAGAGGTGGAGAGGAAATCTGCACTCATTCTGGTGGATAGATTGACTGGGGAAGAGAATCTCTTCTTTGCCTTGATCATCTAAGAACACCATAACTTGGATTCCTGCTCGTTGACTCACCAAAGAATTCTAAGTGAGAATTTGGACTCCCTGTTATGACTTAACTTTAGTAACCCTTAGTAATCTTTAGTTTAGTTTAGTTTAGCTTAGAAAAGGTTTAGTCTTAGAAATTAACTATAGTGGGTTGCGGTAAATAGTCAGATGCAAACCATTCCCCTTATCCTCCCTTATCTTTCCCTTCTCTGTTAAAAAACTCAGTTATTTATATGTGATTTTCCCTTTGTATAAACCCTTCCCCCTTTCCCAAAATTTTCTAACACTAGATAATCTGATATTAAAGAATTAGTGTATTAAAGAACAAATTATTAAAACAATAAATAATTTCATTAAAGAGAATGAGAATGAGACAATATACCAAAACCTATGGGATACAGAAAAAGCATAATTAGAGGAAAATTTATATCTCTAAAAGCTTTATTAATAAATTGGAGGGGAAATAAGATCAATGAATTGGAGACAAAATTTTAGAAATTAGAAAAAGAACAAATTAAAAATCTTCAACTAAATACCAAATTTAGAAAGTCTAAAAATTAAAGGGAAGAGATTAAAGGGCATCTTTCTTATGTTTATATCCTGTGCCTAATACAGTGAATGCACAGTAGCTTCTTAATAAATTCTAATTTCTTTGAATTAAAAAAAAATTGAAGGCTATCATGTAGAGAAGAAAATTAGACTTGTTCTGTTTGATCCCAGAGAACAAAACCAAGAAAAATGGGTGGAAGTTTCAAAAAAACAAAGTTAGATGTGATACAGGAAAAATTTGCTCAGAATTAGAGTTGTCCTAAAATGAAATTGGTTGCTCAAAGAGCTATGGAGTTCTGGTTCCTGGAGGACTTCAAGCAGAAGTTAGAGGAACATTTGGTGTTCTTGTGTAGATTCCTTTTGTGTATGGGTTGGACAAGACTGACACTCTCAAATTCTGTATTTCTGTTATTCTGTAAGTTGGAGTGATTGGTTACTTCTTATTTCAGGAGTGCTGAGGCAAGTGTCAATCTGGTAACAATCACAGAGAGATTGGCTCACTTCCTGTGACACATATCTAAGATGTGACAGACACACTCTTAAGACATAAAACAAAATGATTACTATTAACTTACAGTAATTCATGCAAGCACATATGATATAGCTAGAAGAAACCTAGAAACCTAAAGATGATAAAATCTTGGATAATAAGTTGAAGGCCATACAAGCACAGATAGTGTTTTCATCATTGCTGCCCATGAAAACAGAAGCATAACTAAGATGGAGTGATCAGAGCTTTGTTCCAGGATATCCCAATTTAGAGCACAAATGACACTTGGATAGCAGAAAGCTGGATTTAGAATCAGGAAGATCTGAATTCCTGTCATGCCTTCAGAAACTGACTCATTGTAACCCTGAGTAAGTCACTTTGAGGAAACATTAGAGGTCCATTATTTCATCCCCATCATTTTATAGATAAATAAATGAAATCTGGGAAGGGGAGCAAGGTTGCAGAATGGATTCCAGAGCTGGTCATGGAGCCAGAAAGATTTGAGTTCAAATCCAGTCTCAGACACTCAGACATGTGACCTTCAGAAATCACTTAACCTTAGTCAGACTCATTTCCTAATCTATTAAATAAAAATGAAAAGAGCACCTCTTTACAAACCTTAATAATAATATATATAATAATAAAAATAATAAATGCATTGTCATCAACATTATTATTATATTATAACTTACTCATGACCACATAGGAAGTAAATGATAGAATCAGGATTCAGACACAGGTCACATAACTCTAAATCTAGCCTTCTTTCTACTACAGCATAATGGAATATATGGGATATTCAGGGAGGACTAGAACCTCTGATGTGAAGGCTTGCTATGCCCCTTTTAGGGCTGCTCATCCATCTTTGCTGTCCACCTTTCACCCAACTCTAGCCTGTAGCACCAAGAAGCATAGTGGCTACACCCTGGTAAAATTGTCTTGGCAGACAGGCTAAACCAGGTAGTGGGTAACGAACAGGTAATTGGGGGAGGGGTGTCTTCACCAAAGACATAAAGACTTTCCTTGATGGAATGGAAGGATGAGAACAATTTGTTCCAACAACCATTAAGGCAGCTGAAGCAGGAGCTGCCAAGCACTGAGAACTTGGTCAGACATTGAAGATGCCAAGGTCTCCCACTGCATCCAGGGCCATCTCTCTAGTCTTCCTGACTTTTGTCTTGCCCCTGGACTTGGATGATTCTGTAAGAGACAGTGAGGCTAAAGACTTTGTGCAACTCTGCTTCACTTAAATCCAATTCATGATTGAATCAAGATATCACCTGATGTCACTGGTCCTCTTTGAAATGAAAGATGAACAGCATGTAATAATAATAATAGCATTATTATTAGCATCACTATTAACATAAGTAACTGTTTGCCCATGCCATGGCCACATAGGAAGAGGCAGATCCTGAACTCAAACCTAAATTATCTGCCTCCGGGTCAACTCTTCTTTCTACTATGGCAGGATGGCCATTTTCCTCTCTGGAAAAATGGGTACAGTAATAGGAAAGTAGACTCTAAACAATCACCCTAGTGCAAATATTAATAATATGGAATTGAACAATGACACATGTTAAACACAGTAGAATTTGTGTGTCAGATATGGGAAGGGGTGGGGGAAGTGGAGAGAAAGAACATGAGTCTTGTAATCATGGAAAAATATTCTAAATAATCTAATTAAATAAAATTTAAAAAATTTTTTTAAAATGGGTACAGTCAAGCTGAAGACAGCTGAAGCACCTATCCCACATGATGATATAATAATAGTGCTGGAGAACATTGTACACAGAGACTAATACACTGTGGTATAATCGAATGTAATGGACTTCTCCATTAATGGCAGTGTAATGTCCCTGAACAACTTGCAGGGATCCAGGAGAAAAAAACACCATTCATAAGCAAAGGATAAACTATGGGAGTGGAAACACCGAGAAAAAGCAACTGCCTGAATACAGCGGTTGAGGGGACATGACAGAGGAGAGACTCTAAATGAACACTCTAATGCAAATACTATCAACAAAGCAATGGGTTCAAATCAAGAAAACATCTAATGCCCAGTGGACTTACGCGTCGGCTATGGGGGGTGGGGGGAGGAAAAGAAAATGATCTATGTCTTTAACGAATAATGCTTGGAAATGATCAAATAAAATATATTAAAATAATAATAATAATAGTAGTGCTGGAGCGCTAAATGAACAAATAAAAGGACTTAGTAAACTCATAAAATAAGTAAAATAGCATACTAAGCCCTAGGGATGCAAATAACAAAAACATGACAGTTCCTGTCTGAAAGGAGCATATTAAATTCTAGTCTAGGGAGACCACATCCATGAGAGTGTGGTGGCCAGGCAAGAGTGTTTTACTTTAGGAAGTCACAGGGATAGTGAGCTGAGCCATTGAGAAATCAAGTGACAAGCCTTTCCTAGAAGCAATGATAGTGATGATTTGATTACTGTTCCCAGAGCAGGAAGTAGGGGAAGGGATACTCAGTAGAGTAAATGGCAAAGACATGGATGAGGATACGTGACTGGATGGGATGTGAAAGCATGGTTTAGAGTATAGATACTGGCCAGATGGTGCAAGTTATGTATATGTCTGCACCCTGATTGCCTAGCCCTTGCCACTCTTCTGTCTTAGAACTGATACTAAGATAGATAAAAAAAAAAGATGGAAAATACAACTTGCTATTCAGTATGAACGTAGCAATAATGAGACAGAAGAGAATGAGCTGTTCAGCTCTCATTTTCCTTCTTTTTTCTCTGACAAAAAGATCTTTGGACAATAAAGGACAGAACTAATAATGCCCTAGATAAATGAGATAGTGAGAGAGAACTTAAAGCCACCCTTAATAGGTTCAAGCCACCAAAACTACATTCCAGGGTACTAAAAGAATTAGTAGGTGTGATTACAGTGTCTATCCATGTTCGGGGGGAGGGGGGGAAGGGGGGGAGGAAGGAAAAGTGTCACTGGAGCAGACAAGGGCAAATGTGCCAGTTTCAAAAAATGGAAAATGAATTCTGCATCCTAGAAGCCAATGAGCAGAACTCACTTAATTCCTGTCAAAATTTCAGAACACATTATTACATGGTTAGTAAACAGTTAGAAAATTTGTGGCTTCATCAAAAACAGGTCATGACAGAATAACTTAATTTTCTTATTTGACAGGGTTATCAGACTGGTATCAGCATAATGAGTAGCGATGATGAAGCTTGTCTAGATGTTAGCAAACGATTGAAAAGTCTATGCTATCATCTAGTGCCAAAGAACCATATTAATACTGTAAACTGCTCTGTTGGTATGAACCTACCAAAAGCAAGTTTTATTAATTTATCATTATTCTAAATTGAAACATTGATTTGATTAAGAGAAATATCAAAACTGACATAGCCACCTCCTAGTGCCTTCAAATATTTTCCCCAAATGTGTTCTTAACCTTTTTGTGTATCATGGAACCCTGGGTAATTTGGTGAACTCTGTGGATTCCTTCCAAACAATGTTTTAAAATATATAAAATAAAACAGATAGGATTACAAAGGGAATCAATTATATTGAAATACTGTGACCAAATATTCTGAAAAGGCAAGATCATGGAATTGGGTTAAGCACTCCTCCTTGCTCCAAAACAAGACTTTTTTTTCAGTTACATATAGAAAAAATTCTTGACAATTGTTTTCTGACATTTTGGGGGGGGGGGATTTTATTTAATTAATTAATTTAGAATATTTTTCCATGCTTACATAATTCATGTTCTTTTCCTCCCCTCCTATACCCCACCCCTGTAGCCAATGAGCAATTCCATTGGGTTTTACACGTGTCATTGATCAAGATCTATTTCCATATTACTAATAATTGTGAAGATTGGATTTGGCTCTACCCTGATTGTAACAATGAAGGTACTTAGCTCTTCTTTGATTGTGAAGATTGAATTGTAATCCCCTGTCTACTTTTAGATTTTAATCCCCAAAAATGTAAGTACAGTATTTAAAGTTGAGTATGGAGATCTACCCATTTTTGGATTTTAACCACAAAAAGGTATGAACACCCCATTTCATACATTGAGTAGGAGATCTGTGACACTGTGTGAAAGAGTGGGCATTCCTGGAGTGGAGCGTCAGCTGTGATTGGTAGACATAAAAATTTAGGGGAAGGGGGCAGCTCAGTGGCTCAGTGGATTGAGAGCCAGGTCTAGAGATGGGAGGTCCTGGGTTCAAATCTGGACTCAGACACTTCCCAGCTGTGTGACCTTGGGCAAGTCACTTAACCCCCATTGCCTAGCCCTTACCACTCTTCTGCCTTGGAACCAATACACAGTATTGACTCCAAGACGGAAGGTAAAGGTTTAAAAAAAATTAGGGGAAGTAACGCAAGAGAAAAAGGTCTTTAAAAGTGGAAACAAAGGCACACACAGACACACTTGCAGTGAAGAGAGTCACTTGGAGTGAAGAGAGTCACTTGGAGTGAAGAGAGTCACTTGGAATGGAGAGAGACACTTGGAGTGAAGAGATACACTTGGAGTGAAAAGAGGCACTTGGAGTGAAGAGACACTCTTGGAGTGGAGAGAGACACTTGGAGTTAAGAGAGACACTTGGAGTGGAGAAAGGCACTTGGAGTGGAGAGACACAGTTGGAGTAAAGAAAGACACTTGGAGTGGAACCTCCTGTAAGAAGCAGTTCTTCTGGAGTTGAGGCTGATAAATAATTTTCTGATTGAACTGACACGTGGTAAGTGTAAAGGCTGACTTTAGTCATTCATTTTTGAAATTTAGTAATTAAATCCCTGGTGACCAGTTAAATATATTCAGTCCAACCCTAAATTTAACATACTTGCATTAGGGTGATTGCTTAGAGTCTACATCTCCAATCATATACTCATCAACCTATGTGATCAAGCAGTTGTTTTTCTTCTGTGTTTCTATTCCCACAGTTCTTTCTTTGGATGTGGGTAGTGTTCTTTCTCATAAGTCCCTCAGAATTGTCCTGGATTATTGCATTGCTACTAGTAGAGAAGTCCATTACATTCAATTGTACCACAGTGTATATCAGTCTCTGTGTACAATGTTCTCCTGGTTCTGCTCCTTTCACTCTGTATCAATTCCTAGAGGTCTTTCCAGTTCACACAGAATTCCACCCGTTCATTATTCCTTTGAGTACAATAGTAATCCATCACCAACATATACCACAATTTGTTCAGTCATTCCCCAATCAAAGGGCATCCCTTCATTTTCTAATTTTTTGCCACCACAAAGAGCACAGCTATGAATATTCTTGTACATGTCTTTTTCCTTATTATCTCTTTGGGGTACAAACCCAGCAGTGCTATGGCTGGATCAAAGGGCAGACAGTCTTTTACCACCCTTTGGGCATAGTTCCAAATTGCCCTCCAGAATGGTTGTATCAATTCACAACTCCACCAACAATGAATTAATGTCCCAACTTTGCCACATCCCCTCCAGCATTCATTACTTTCTGTTGCTGTCATGTTAGCCAATCTGCTAGGTATGAGGTGATACCTCAGAGTTGTTTTGATTTGCATCTCTCTGATTATAAGAGATTTAGAACACTTTTTCATGTGCTTATTGATAGTTTAGATTTCTTTGACTGAAAACTGCCTATTCATGTCCCTTGCCCATTTATCAATTGGGGAATGGCTTGATTTTTTGTACAATTGATTTAGCTCCTTATATATTTGAGTAATTAGACCTTTGTCAGAGGTTTTTGTTATAAGGATTTTTTCCCAATTTGCTACTTCCCTTCTAATTTTGATTGCATTGGTTTTGTTTGTACAAAACCTTCTTAATTTGATGTAATCAAAATTATTTTACATTTTGTAATATTTTCTAACTCTTGTTTGGTCTTGAAATCTTTACTTTCCCAAAGGTCTGACATGTATACTATTCTGTGTTCACCTAATTTACTTATAGTTTCCTTCTTTATATTCAAGTCATTCACCCATTCTGAGTTTATCTTGGTGTAGGGTATGAGATGTTGACCTAAACCTATTCTCTCCCATACTGTTTTCCAATTTTCCCAGCAGTTTTTGTCAAATATTTTGTCAATAGTGGATTTTTGTCCCAAAACTAGGCTCTTTGGGTTTATCATAGACTGTCTTGCTGAGGTCAACTTACCCCAAGTCTATTCCACTGATCCTCCTTTCTGTCTCTTAGCCAGTACCATATTGTTTTGATGACCACTGCTTTTTAGTACAGTTTAAGATCTGGTACTGCTAAGCTACCTTCCTTCATATTTTTTTTTTCATTATTTCTCTGGATATTCTTGATATGTTGTGCTTTCAAATTAACTTTGTTATAGTTTTTTTTTTTTCTAATTCAGTAAAAAAGTAGTTTGATAGGTATGGCACTAAATAAGTAAATTAATTTGGGTAGGATGGTCATTTTTATTATGTTAACTCGTCCTACCCATGAGCAATTAATATTTTTCCAGATATTTAGATCTAATTTTAATTGTGTGGAAAGTGTTTTGTCATTGTGTTCATATAATTCCTGTGTTTGTCTTGGCAGATAGATTCCTAAGTATTTTAAATTGTCTAGGGTGATCTTGAATGGAATTTCTCTTTCTAACTCTTGCTGCCAGGATGTGTTGGAAATATATAGAAATGCTGATGATTTATGTGGGTTTATTTTGTATCCTGCAACTTTGCTAAAGTTGTTGATTATTTCCATTAGCTTTTTAGTTGATTCTCTAGGATTCTTTAAGTAGACCATCATATTATCTGCAAAGAGTGATAGCTTGGTCTCCTCATTTTAATACCTTCAATTTCTTTTTCTTCTCTAATTGCTACTGCTAGTGTTTCTAGTACAATGTTAAGTAATAGAGGTGATAATGGGCATCCTTGTTTCACTCCTTATAATGGGAATCCTTGTTTCACTCCTGATCTTATTGGGAATGCATTTAGTTTATCCCCATTGCAGATGATGTTTGCTGATGGTTTTAAATATATACTGTTTATTATTTTTAGGAAAGTCCCTTCTGCTGAGAGCCATCAGACCACGATGCCTTGACAGAGTCATGTGTGGTAGCTAGGGAGACCACAGAGTGGTCCTTGGCGAGATGTGATTGCCCACCAAATCCCCCTTTACATGACCTCTTTCATCAATGCCCCTTACCTATGAATTGACATGATAATTATTCCCCCTAGTCTCAAAAGAAATAATGCAAGAGCAAAACACCTGTACCCTAATTCCCCAAAACATCACGAAAAGATCAGACCCTCAAACCCAATCCCAAAAAGACTATCATGGGTTAACTTTTATTTAGGTACATAATTCCCAGTGGAACCGCAGCTACAGGCCAAGACCAAAACTTTCCCACTCACAGAAGCCCATTCTCATGAAGCCAGCACACAAATCAATCATAGAGGTCCATACAATACATACACATACAGTACAGGTACACTAAGCCTCAATATGCCTCGGTGACTCAATTACACAAATCAGTAACTCAGAAACTCCCTAGTAAGTCACCTGTGAAGACATTGTTTATCTTGTATTCTATATGTAATAACAATACAAAAATATAAAATGTTAATCAAGTGATTTGTTAAAAATTAATGTATCACTTTTCCAATTATCTCTCTTTGAACATGTGTGTTAGGTAATGTAATCTGCATGCCAAGAAAATGGGTATAAAAATAAATCCCAGGCCTGGGAATGGCGGAACAGCTGTCAAGATGCAAAGCAGTCCCATGGCTGTAATGATTAAGCTGTCTTCCGTTTATTATTTATTTTGACTGATCATTAGCCACCTGTCAGGAACCCTAGAGTTGCGAGTGAGGCTGGACCCTGACAGTGGCACCTTTCTATTCCTATACTTTCTAGTGTTTTCAATAGGAATGAGTGTTGTATTTTATTCTGACATTTCTTGATTCAGATTTTCTCCCTCCTTCCTTTCCACCTTACTCCCTCTCCAACATGGTAAATAATATAATATAGGTTATACCAGTGCTTTCATGCAATCCATATTTCCATGTTGCTTATTCAGTGTCAGAAGACATATCATACATACTATAGTAGATATTGATACTAGGGGAATTATGGTCATGGTGGAATATTAGAGAGGTAACACCAGGAAGCAAGCCAAGGAAAAGACTGGATCTTGAGCCTCTCCCTCTACACTACTTCCTATTCCCTTTCCACTGTCTTAGAAATGTTCACCTCACTGATGGTAAGCTTGAAGATTTTCCCTAACCAAATCCCACAATCAAATCCTTCAACTAAAAGATCTTTTATTCTTTGGGTAGAGGAGGTAAGGAAAGGGGAGTGGTGAGAGGAAATTGGGTCTCCCTAAATTTTCTAAGTTATCCTATTGATTGAAGATTTCAAGATATATTCAAATTCAGGAAACAAAATTATCTTTCCCCAAAGGGAGATATTGACTGCAATGCTGACAGGTTTCTTCTGGGCTAAAACCCAAATGTCTTTTCAGCTCATAGTCTTATGGACAAGGAAATAGCTAGAGAATAGTCTATCTTCCACCTTCTGGTCCAACATCCAGAGAAGGAATCCTTCTCAGTCAGCTCAAGCTGCTTAACTGCTTTTTCCCAAGGTTCCATGGGAACTGTCCCCCCATCTCAGTTGATTGGCATGTCACAAAATTCTGAGCTCCTTTTCTTTTTGCAGATGCATTTGTCATTGCCCAATATCCTCATTTACAATACAATATAAAATTCATGAAGGTATTTAAAATGCAAGTGGCATTCTTTGATCTGCAACCAGACTTCAGCAGTTCTTTCTTTGGCTGTAGGAAGTATTTTTCATCATTTATCCCTTCTGGATATCTTGCCATCTTTCTTTACTGGTAATAGTTTGGTTCTGTTAAAATTAAAATTAGTTCTCTGCTAAAAAGTATTATATTTTTAGAGGTTTATTAAAGATTATTAGAATTAAGAAATAAAGAAATACAAAATAAGGAAAGCACATGCAACCTACATCTGGCCTGCCTGGTAGAGAGACATCTGATTTAGAAGCTGAAGCAGGGAGAAAGAGAGCCAAAGTGGGTGGAGAGTTTAAATACCTATTTTGTTCTCACCCCAGGTGAGGACCTCAGGTGAGATTTTAGGGAATTCTGGGAACTACCAAGGACTTCTGGAAATTGAAGTCTGGAGTTCAAATTTCCATTTTTATATTTCCTCATTTGATCCTATTGGGAAAAGTTTCCCCAAAAGGATCATGAAAACATAATCAACTTAAAGATTACAACAATTTGAGGATAAGAGAGGGAAAAAAAAACAAAACCAATAATTGCTAGACACATTGACAAAAAGCCAGTTAGGGGGCAGTCCCCTTTGGCATGAAAGAATACATACAAATGAATGTTCAATCAACCACACCCAAAGATCATTCTTGATCTTCTCCTGCAGCTTGTGGTCTGGAGGCATCTTCATGGTGTTGTCTCCAAACAGTTCAGTTTCTGGATTCAGAGAGGTAGCATGTTTCTTAACCTAAAATTCTTCTCAAAAGGAATTTAAACTTAGCAATTCAAAATAATAATATTTTTACATTCCCCCCGTGAAGAGGGTGATTGAAAAAAAACATAGGGATCATTTAGGGATGCATGGCTGAGTTATGAGGTATATGAATCAATTGGCAAGAGAAATTAAAAAGACATCAGAAAAAAAATCCCAATAAAAAATGATCATTTCTGGATGAAAATGTAGACTATCAAAGTCTTATGTGTAAAAATTCTAAGTAAAGGAAAAATAAATCCACCACAGGTCCTTGAATCAGGTCCCAATTAAAATGATATAAGCAAGTAAGCATTTACCCAGTCAGTAGCCAGGACTACAGAAAGTTTGCCACACTATGAAAGACAGAAAAGGGACCAGATTATAACTACATGAATCCAGAGCTGCAGTACAAGCCAGACCACTAGACTTTTCACTTCATGACCTGAACCCAGGAGACAAGGTGTATATAAAGAACTTCCAGCATACAGGAGCAACTCAGCCTTCATGGGAAGGGCCATTCCAAATATTGTTGACTACTCCAACATCTATAAAAATTGGAGAGAAGGACTCCTGGATTCATTGCTCATATGTAAAGAGAGCATCTTCTATTGAGACTGATTGACTATATCCTATGCATGCATTGGAGATAATAATCCATTGACAAGTGGTGGATTTTTTTAACACATTGAATTCCTGGATTTTTTCTCTCTCTTTTCTCTTTTTTTCTTATTTTATTTTTCTCTCTTTTATTTTTATTAAAATAATTGATTTTTCCCTTTTCTCATTTCTATGTACTCAAGGTACATACAATCAATATTAATTTTTATTATACAATAATATAAGTTTAAATATATGTACTTGCTATATACATACATACCCAAACAGCTTTAGACTGTGGGAACCTGCTATTTATTGGTAGTGGTTATGGGACTGTGATTAATGTTTGTGTCTGCTTCTAGGAAACAGGATCAAAAAGGACCACAGAGATAACCTGAATAGTGCCTATAGAGCACACAGGTCAACAAAGAAAAAACCAATCCAGGTAGGATTGATGCACTTCTAAGCCAATACGAAGGACTTGAACTGAGTATGAGATTCGAGGTTGCGATGCTTGACATATGTTAAGACATAGGCTTTCCTTGTATCCATACTCTTTGTGAAAATACTTACAGGCAAATACCAAAGGTTGGCTATCATCCTGGCTCCCCCTATCCCTGAGAATGAAGGTAAAATCAGACCAGGGAATGACACTTTCCTATCAAAATAAAAATCTGGTCCTTTTCTCTATCCTATAGTATGGCAACTTCCTGTAGCCTTGTCTGCAAATGGGTAAGTGAAATATTACTGCATTCTGTCCTACAGACTTGTGGGATTAGAAATTACTTAATTGGACCCTAATATAGGGGCCTATGAGAAATTTATTCTTGCTTTCTCAAAATTTTGTATAAATAGATTTTTGATATTTTGATACTGATTTTGGATTCTTTAATATATATACATATATATATATATAAATTAAGAGGGTTTAATTTTTTTTATTTTTTCTCTTTTTTGTTTTCATTTTTGTTTTCTTTTGAATTGACTCACACACACACACCCCCATAACTAAACCTTGCATCCTCAGCTGAACTGGGTGTTTTTTCAACACTTTCTTCAGGGGAGATTGTATTTTCATAAAATCCAAGATTTAAATTTTGTTTGAGATAGATCTTCAGAGAAGAAGCTTGCTAACTAACTGAATTCAGAGAATGAACTGTTTGCAGAAAGATACCTAAACCTTTACACTACAGGAAGATCCAGAATGAACCTTGGGGTGCGGTTGATTGAACTGAAGGTTGATTGAACATTTATTTTGTATGTACACTCTTATACCAAAGGGGACTGCCCCCTAATTGGCTTTTGTCAATGCACCCAGCAAAACATTGGTTTTACTGTCTCTCTCTCTGCTATTTCCCCCTTATCTACAACTATTGTAGTTTTCTTCTTAGAGGATAAAATTTTGTATACACCTGCAGTTAGAAATTTTTGGGGTGCAGGATGCTTATGTTTAGTGATCAATTGGGGAGACTAGTCCCCCAATCATCATTAGGGGGGATTGTGATTTTTAAATTTCCTCCATCTTGCTTGGTCTAGCCCCCAAGGATGTGCACATCCACACTACATGGGCATGTGCTAGCTAATGACAAATCAGAAACAACTAACTGGCCCCCTGGGCTGTCCTAAGCCAAGCTTGAGCCAGCATTGGCACGTGTGAGGCGCAGGAAGTGTGGTAGAGAACAGCCTCTGGAGTTCACTCACTTACTGTGGAAAGGGCTAGACACCAGTTGGATCCTGAAGCTCGAGCTGGGAGGAGGCCTGCAGACAGCTTTCCTTCAGATAGGTCACGTGAGTGATAGGGACTGACTCCCTTCCCTGCTTTGGCCCTCCAAGGCCTAAAACTCCCTCTGGCTCTGCCAGAAGGTTGAGTTACCCTCTTTCCTTCTCTCCCTTTTCCCTTCTCTCCCTTTTTCTCTCTCCCTCTAATAATTCCTTACTCCTGTTGTAATTAAATTACCATAAAACTCCATTCTGACTTGTGTTTCATTCAGGATTTTTATAAGTGAAATCCTTGGCAACCTTTAATTAATATATTCAGTCTTTAATCCTAAAAATAACATTAACAGTTCTTCATAGTTGATTGTCATATTAGTATTTTTTTCTGTATTCATTATTCTACTAATAATGCTCACTTTATTTTGCATCAGTTCATATATAAATCTTTCCAGGTTTTTCTGAACTAATTGTGTTCATCATTTCTTATGGGACAATAATATTCTGTTACAACCATATACCACAACTTGTTCATCCATGCCCCAAGTGATGCCTCAGTTTCCAATTCTATGCCTCTATGAAAAAGAGTTGCTAAAAAGATTTTGGTACAGGTAGGGCTTTTCCTTATCTTTGATCTCTTTGGATACTGCTGGGAGCCATCAGGCCACTACTGGATACAGAACCAGTACTGGTATTGCTGTGTCAAAGAATATCCATATGACTCTTTGAGCATGGACCCAGAATGGTTGTATCAGTTCACAGTTACACTGAGTATTAGTACCCCAGTTTTCCCACATCGCCTCTGACATTTATCATTTTCCTTTTTGGTCATGTTAGATGTGAGGTGATATAAGTTTTTTTAATTTGCATTTCTCTATTCAATAGTGATTTGGAACATTTTTTCATATGATGATGGATAATTTTAATTTCTTCCTCTAAGAAATGCCTGTTTATATCCATTGACCATTTTTCAAATGGGAAATTATTTATATTCTTATAAATTTGACTCATTTCTCTATATATTTGAGAAATGAGACCTTTGTCAGAGATACTTGCTATAAAATGTTTTTCAGATTTTATATTTCTCTACCAATCTTGGTGGAATTGATTTTCTTTGTACAAAACCTTTTTAATTTGATATAATCAAAATCGTTCATTTCAGTTTTCATAATGTTCTCTATATCATGTAAAACAAGATATCTTGAAATTGTCTTTATAAGAATCTTTAACAAGGAAATTCTCACAAGATTATAAAACATAATTACACAGTTTAGTTCTAATGTTACAATAAAATAGTCACTTAATCCTTTGAAAAGCTGTTTTTCTAAAATCACTGAATCCTTCTTTGACCATTTCCCTCATGTGGTCTCCACCCAGTAGATCACAGGCAACAGGAAATAATCCAGAGGCTCCACCTTTCCATTGGTACCCTAATGCCTTGAAGAGGATTTAGCTCCTAGGTGAATCATGACTCTAAAGAAATGGATCTCAAAAACTTTGGGGAATTGCATGTCACCTATGGGGGAAGGGGAGAGAAAGAACATGAATCATGTGATCATGGAAAAATATTCTAAATTAATTAATTAAATAAAATTTTTGAATTTAAAAAAAAAAAACTTTGGGGATTCAAAGCCCTATTGAAAGCAATGTTGACTCAGTAACCCATTGTTCCCAGCCACATGCCTCACTCAGTATTCTGAAATTTCTCATTTGGTAAATCACATGCCCCTACCTGTGTGTAAACAGATCATAGGACCCATCTGGCCCAACCTCTTCTGCTGATGTAAACCTACAGAATTGTCTCTATCCCTTTAAAAAGTTATATTATAAAAAGCTGGCCCACCTTGAAACTTTGTGGCTCTCTAGTGATAAGTTCAACAATGTGTTGCTATCTTGATGCATTTTTTTTAACCTTTACCTTAGAATCAATATTGTGTATTGGTTCTAAGACAGAAGAGCAGTAAGGGCTAGGCAATGGGGGTTAAGTGACTTACCCAGGGTCATACAGCTAGGACGTGTCTGAGGCCAAATTTGAACCCAGAACCCAGAACTCTAGGCCTGGTTCTCAATCTACTGAGCCATCCAGTTGTCCTTCCCTATATATTTTTAATCCTTTTAATTTCCTTTTTTTTTTGTAAGTTTTGTCTCAATCAGAACAAAAGCACAGAAGAAATAATTTTCCTTTCAATAATTCCTTTATGCTCTTAAAAATTGTTGAGGACCCCAAAAAGTGTATATCCATGTAGATTCTTTCTAGTTATGTTTATTATATTGGAAATAAAATGTTTTACTAATTCATTTAAGATTCTGTTAACATACTTTTGTGAAAAAAACCCCTCTATTTTATAATACAAAAAATGGGAAAAACAACTTTTTAAAACATGTTTTTGCAAATTTCTTCCATTCTGGTTAACAGAAGGCTGCTGTATTCTCTTATCTGCTTCTGCATTCAATCTTTTTTGATATGTTACTTTGGTCAAAGTATATGAAGAAAACCTGGCCTCACACGTAAATGTAGTTGGAAGATAAAAGAGTATTTTAATAGGCAAATAACATCTTGATATTAGTTTAAAAAATCATTTCAACCTCCTACGTCTTCTGAAAGGGTCTTGGGGTTCCCCAAGGGTCTTCTGACCATAATTTGAGAGCTGCTGCTTTGGTCATTTCAGAGGATCTTAATCAGATCTGAGACATTTCTCTTTCTAAAAGTGGTCGCCTCCACGAATGCATTTTCTGGGACCTTAGCTTTTATTTTTGACCCTTTACAGACTTTCCAAAAAGAAAAGAATTGGGTATAAGCAAATGGAGAAAGCATTTTAGTGGACATTGTTTCCTGAATTTAAGAACTGGTAAAGCTTTCTTTTTCCTGGTAAGTCTGGGAAGACCTTTATATTTCAAGAATACTTATTCCTTAATATTTTCGGTTGTATTAAAAAGAAGTCAAGGGATCAAGCATTTGAGTACTTTCTATGTGCACTGAGCAAAACATTTTGATTTGTTTCTACATTCTTTTGTGCAAAAGATGGAGAAATGAGGCTAAAATCCAATCAATTCAGAAATGTTAGAATGGCCAGATCCAAAGAGTCATCATTAATGGTTTTTGTTTTAAAAACCTTTAGCTCATGTCTTAGAATCAATACAAGCTCTAAGGTAGAAAGGGCTAGGCAATTGGGGTTAAGTTTCCCACAGTCACAGTCTGAAGCCATATTTGAACCCAGGACCTCTTATCTCCAGGTCTGGCTCTCAATCCATGGAGGCACCTAGCTGCCCACTTCCCCAACTTCTTTGCAGGGATAAAAAAGACCATGGAAATGAAACACTATATATAGTATCAG
This sequence comes from Monodelphis domestica, assembly GCF_027887165.1. Lineage (NCBI taxonomy): Eukaryota > Metazoa > Chordata > Mammalia > Didelphimorphia > Didelphidae > Monodelphis > Monodelphis domestica. Next base: position 27,105,478 of record NC_077231.1, on the reverse strand, counting down.
ACTTTTCCTAATCAAGAAACATCGTTTCGCTAAACTATTTTGTAAAATTCTTTTAAAAATTCTTTGTTAGAGTAATACCCAATGAAATTACCCATTGGCTGTGGGAAGGGTAGGTGGAGGGGAGGGAGGGAAATAATGTGATTATTGTGACCAAGGAATAATGTTCTAAATTGACTAAATAAACTAATATAAATGGGGAAATTTTTTTTTAATAAAAATTCTTTGTTGGAGGGAAAGGCAACTAGATGGGTTAAAATCTGACCTCAGACACTGCCTAGCCGTGTGACCCTGGGCAAGGCACTTACCTCCCATTGCCTAGTTCTTTGCACTTTTCAGCCTTGGAACCAATACGTGAATTGATTCTAAGATGGAAGGTAAAGGTTTAAAAAAAAATTCTTTGTTATAGTTGCTGGTTCTCTGATGGGGAGAGAGAAGGATATAGTGAGAAATATAGATAATATAAAAACAAAAAATATTAAATATTAGAAAGAAAATTTAAAAAGAAAGAAAAAGAAAAATAGGTCAATAGAAAGATTCATTGGCAGCAGTAGCTACTTACAATAACTACTAAAGTAACTTAAAACTATTCTCCGACTTTTAAACACTGAATATCCTGAGGGAAACATATGACAGAAGATTGGTAGGAGTAGAACTGGTCACATGGCAAAGAGGATTGATGCTTGGACAGAAAGCCTAACTGTTCCACTAATATCCTCAAAATGTCAGGAAAAATTGAGAAAGGCCTGAAGGCCTGGGTACGTTCTTGTGGTAAGCTTAATGGGGCACATGGGCAAGAGTCACAAAGAATACACAGGAATGGATGGATTCCAGTCTGCACCATTGGAAAGAGCCTCCAAATGATGAAATCACAGATTCATTTGAGCATTGAGTAATGTCCAGAAGTAAAAAGAGCATGGATAAACTGGAGATGATCCAGAGGAGATTAACGATGATGGTGGAAGGCCTCAAATTCATGCCATACACAAAATGGTTGAAGAAAGTAGAAGTGTCCAGTCTGGAAAAGAAATGGCTCAGATGGTACTTCAATATATTCTAAAATATATCTTCAAATATTTGAAGGGTGTCACATGAAAGAGGTCATTTGCTTAGTTCCAAAGACAAAACAAGGAGTAATAACTAGAAAATATAAGGAAGCAAATGCAGGTTTTATGAAAGGAAATATTTCCTAACAATTGGAGCTATTCACAAGAAGGAAAGACCATCTTGAGATGTAATGCATACCTTCTCAATGTAGAGCTAAAAGCAAAATTTGTATCACCACTTTCTGGAATGTCATTCAGGTTTGGGTTGGACCAGATGGCATCTAAGGTTCTTGCCAGCTCTGAGTATTCTGTGCATAAAGTGGAAATGAAAAGTTTCCCAAGACGACCCCCTTGACCAGCAGTACTACTTTTATTTCTGACCTCCATGATGAAAAGAAATGGAATCTTATCTTATTTCTTTATATACCATTCAAAGAGGAGTTGGAATATGGTTGTGCTCTTTAGCTTCCTCTTCCCTCGATTTGCAACCTATGGAAAACCATCTACATTCTGACCTCCATCCTTTATCATTCAGTTGAAACTACTCTCTCCAAAGTTTCCAATGTCCTCTTAATCACCAGGATAATTTCCTTAGATCTCATCCTTCTTGATCTCTCTATTGCATTTGACAGTGTTGTTCATTCTCTCCTCCTGAATACTCTAGGTTTTCTTGACATTATTCTCTCTTGCTTCTTCTCCCACCTTTCTGATTGCTCTTTCTCAGTGTCCTTTGATGAATCTTTGACCAGGGCATGTCTGCTAACCATGGATGTCCTTCAAAAGTTTGCCCGGGGTCCTCTTCTCTTTTTTATATTATCTCACCAGTTCTCGTGGGGTCCAATCATCATCTCTATGCACAGAATTCTTAAATCAATACATTGAACTCTGCCCTCTTCTGAGCTCCACTCCCGTATCACCAAATGCCTTTTGGATAGTTTATGCTGGGTATCCCATACATATCTCAAGCTTAACACGTTAATGTTATTTTCTTTCTGAAACTCTATTTTCCACAACTTCCCTATTACTATCAAAAGCGCCATCTTCCCTCCTACTCAGGCTCTCATCTCTGGTATCATCCTCAACTCCTCCCTCATATTCATGCCCCAGATTTAATCTATTGTCAAACCTTACAGTCTCTGCCTTTACACATCTCTTATATAAACCCTCCTCCCTAGATCCGCACAGCCACCGATCTCCTGCAGACAGCTTTCTGGTTGGTCTCTTTACATCAAGTCTCTTCCCGCAATACATCCTCCACTCAAAATCCACCACTTCATCCACCAAAGGGATTTTCTAGGAGCTCAAGTCTAACCATGTCAACCCATTATTTAATAAACTCTTGCAAGACTTGGAATTTGAGCTCTGTCTAGAAGAATCTATCACTGGAGATACCAGCCTCGCCTTGACCACAGTAGAAAAGGAATTTCCTATCATTGTGACATGGGCATCAGACCTGAGTCCAGTTTCTAACCCTGGTCAGTAACTCATGGATCTAAAGGGCTTAGGGGAAGAAAATTCCCTCTTACTGTTGAACGGAGTTTAAACTCTCATCCCTTGCTTACTTTAGTGAAAGTAGATGGTGCCCACAAAGGTGCAACTGCAAAGAGTCCCAGCTCTGGTCAGTGATTTATGAACCTAAAAGGAAAGGGGTTCCCTACCTCTGAAGTGTGAACTCCAATGACCCAGCCCTTGTCTTCTGCAGAGGAAAGAGCAGATCTGTCTATTCTGTTTTGCCTATGGAGGTAAAACTCAGTGTCAGTTTTAGTCAATGGCTCATGAGCTAAGGGGAGAGGAGTACCAGTGGCCCAGGCTCAGCTTATAAACTCTCTGACTGGTCCAGTTACATTCTGACACAAAAGGTAGGCTCTGAGTTTTATTAGAGATACATTGACACTTGCCACTACCAGAGGCTGGTGGTAGGTGAAAGAAAGATCCAAAGACCAGTAACACCAATGTTGAAAACTAAAGGAAAGAAAAGGGGAAGGAGAGAGGGTTAGAGGGGGTAGAAGGTAATGGAAAAGTCATTCTTCAACCATCAACCAAGGGTGGAAGATGACCAAACAATCAAGAGACTGGCAGTGATTGTGATTTTTAAAGAATTATTCTAGGGTATTTCCACCAGCTATCTGGACAGGGATGGAGCATTTGTCCCTAGCATCTGGGTGGTGGTAAGACTTACCTCTAGGTGATAGGACTCAGCTCTAGAAGCAGGTAGATGAATTACATTCCACCATTCCATCTTTGAACCATCTCAACAGTGATGGCCTTATGCCAAGGAACAAGATAAGAGAGAGTCCCTTATCAGGATATCTAGTCAAGAGAGTCAAAATGTAAGGGTTTAGCGACTAATATATTTCCATGGCAAATGAAAATGAATCATGGGACAAAGTTACAAGATGGACTCTAGATTATAAAATGGAGTCACAAAGAATCACATATAAATTCAAAGTTCCACTACAGAATCCCAGCTATCTCCAGCATTGAATATAAATGCTCTATTTTACTTTTAGATCTCTTTGCAACCTGGTCCCTTCCTACCTTTTCCATATTCTTATATTTTCCTCTCCTCCCTACTCTTTATGCTATATCTACACAGGCCTATTTACTGTTCTTGAACACAGCATTCCATGTCTTGATGTCCATGTGCTCTCTATTCCCCAAATCTGGAATGCTTTTCATCCTTACTTCTGCTTTCCAGATTCACTGTCCTCTTTCAAAAAAGCAAAATCTCACTTTCCGCAAGAGACTTTTTTTGACCCTCCTCATCCCTTAGTGCTTTTCCTCTGAGTTCCCCTTCCATTGTTCATACATGTATATATAGATATATATGTACATAGTTATCTACATATTATCTCCCACATTAGAATTTGAACCCCTAGTGAACCTCTTTTTTTGTCGTTTCTTTTCAGATTTCTTTGAATCCCCAGCAAATAGTACAGTGGCTGGCATACTTGCTTACGTGTTTGTTCACTGTTACATCTGAGATGAGCCTGTAAGGCTCTTCTGCTCTTCTCAGTAGAAAACATGTCATAAAACCTCTACCCAATTGGACAATTCCGACCCATACCACTCTATATCCAGACTTGAGAGAATTCTCAAATGGGTCTCCCAAAGGCCAAGGCCAAAGCTACCTTGAGGATAGGATCTTACTAGCTTAGAATCTCAAGGACATTGAGACTAAAGACTATATGTCTAAGTCATCAGAGTTGCATGGAAAATGGGAGTCACCAAAAATATAAGAGGAGCTTATGGACACCAACCGAGTGGCTACCACCATACTAGATAAACACTAATTTCTACATAGACAAAGCTTAGTTTCTATACAGAAGTTCAAGGAGGCATGGAAGGAGGCAAAACATTTCCTAGCTGGATCACAGCTCTGTTGGCTAATTGGAGTTGGTGTCTTATGGAAATGGATACTATGAACTCGTGGGAATCAATATTTTTATCTATTTATTTAAGTTTAATTAATTAATTAAATTTTAATATTTTTCCATGGTTACATGATTCATATTCTTTCTCTCCTCTCCTCCCACTCCCCTCCCATAACCAATGAGAAATTCCACTGGGTTTTATGAGTATCATTGATCAAGACCTATTTCCATATTATTGATTTTTGCACTAGGGTGAGCATTTAGAGTCTACATCTTGGGAATCAATATTGGTACTCAATATATCAATAATACTCAACAATTAATACTTTTGTGTAATATCTATGTTGGTTATAATTGGCACAGTCAACTGGAAATCCTTAGAGTGGAATCGCCCATCCAGGGTAATTAATATCAAGCAATATCCAGGCCTCAGGAGGATGAGAGATATTTCCTAACTCAGCACAGAGATTAAGTAGGCCAATGTACTTTGAAAAACGTGTCAATCAATAAACATTTATTAAGTGAACACTATGTGCCAGGCTCTGTGCAAACTATAGGAGATTCAAAAGGAGGCAAAAGACAGTCTCTGCCCTTAAGGATTTCACAATTTAATGGGAGAGACAACAACAAACAATTATATGCATGCAAGCTGTATTCAGGATAAATAGGAAATAATTAACAGAGGGAAGGCACTAGAATTATGAGAGATTAGGAAAGACTTCCTATAGGAAATGGGATTTAGCTGGGACTAAAAGGAAGCTAGGGAAGCTAGGTGGCAGAGATGAGGAAGGAGAGCATTCCAGGCATGGGGGAGAGCCAGAGTAATGCTGGGATCTGAAAAATGGAGTATCTTGTTCCTGGAACAATAAGGCCAGTGTCACTGGATTGAAGAAATCATGGCAAGAGTAAAATATGATGCTACTAGAAAGTTAGGAGATGGCTAGGTTACAAATGGCTTCAAATTCCAAAGAGAACATTTTGTATTTGATTCTGGGGCCAATAGGGAGCCACTGGAGTTTATTGAGTAGTGGGGTGACTTGATCAGACCTGCTTTTTAGGAAAATCAATGGAGTGACTGAAGGAGAGTGGATTGAAGGGCAGAGAGACTGGAGGCTGGCAAATCTATTACCAGACTATTGTATTAGTCCAAGTATGAGGTGAGGAGGTCTTGTACCAGAGTGGTAGCAATGACAAATACTGGAAGAGGCATACCTAAGAGATGCTGCAAAGGGGAAGCTGAATGGCTTTAACAACAGATTAGATGGGATGGGGAGATAGGATGAGAGATAGTGAGGTGTCAACGGTGATTCTTAGGTTGTGAGACTGAGGAGCAGAAGGATGGTGTTGCCCTTAATAGTAACAGCAAAGGTAGGAGGAGGGAAAGGTTTATAGGAAAAGATAATGAGTTCCATTTTGAACACTGTAAATTCGAGATGTCTGAAAGGCAGTTGGAGATGTAAGATGAGAGGTAGCAGAGTATTTAGTTAAGTTACAAAGGGCAGAAAAGAATTAAGATGGTAGTTAATGGGAATGAAAGGATCAATGTTTTACAGGATGGGGTAGAGAGACATAGACACATTTGTAGGCAGTAGAGAATGAGCCAACAGTCAGGGAGAGATTGAAGATAAGTGATAGAATGGAAATGGAAGAGGATGCAATTCATTGGAGAACATAAGATGGAAAGAAAAATTGCTTGAGCAGGTAGAAGAGCTAATCTTGTAAGGACAACTTCAGGATATGAGGCAGGGGTAAAGGAGGAGATGGTGATAGGAGGCACCTGAGGGATATGAGATGAAAGTTTAGAAAGAAGAGGGAGTTAATAGTAAATTGCCTCAATGTTTTTTTTCTGTAAAATATGAATCAAAGTTTTAAGTTGAGGGGAAGGGAGGCATGGAAAGTTTGATCAGGGATGAGAAGGTTGGGAAGAACCACTAGAGAGAGCTAATAAAGCAGGTATGGAAACATTGCCTAGCGGTAGTGAGTGCCCACTAGAAGCTGTTTAACATAAATTTGTAGCAGAGCCAGTCAGGACAGTTGCATGATTTTCTCCTCCTTCATTTAGCAGCACAGAAGCCAAATCAACTCCCTTTACAAAAAAGAGAGGAAGGAAGGAAATGAGCATTTATTAGCATCTACTATATGCCAGGCACTTTACTGCTTTACATCTATTTAGATTGGAGCCTTACTATATCCCTGGGAGGTAATATATGTTTGCTTATTTGATTGCCCACCCTGAACATATAGTTTTGTGTTTCAGAGCTGGAAGATTCCCCAGGATAATTATCTCCCTGAGAATCAGACAGACAATTATATGATTCTTGCCCTGTGATCTCTTAAAATGAACCTTGAGTCTTAGCTTTGGATGTTTCTCTTTTTTTGACTTCTCGGGACATCTCCTTCCCTTTTCCCTTAGGTCTTTTTCTAAAGAGGTTGAGGAATAAGATTGAAGGGACATAAGAGGATTTCTCCTTCTACCCCACCTTGAGGCAACAGTAATGAAAAATTACATTAGGAACATGTTGCAGTGGTAGGTATTTGCCTGCTCGTGGCTGAGAGGGTAGTTCATGGATGTTTTTTTCATAACCTCAACTCCTGTGAGGATTTCCTGCTGCATTATGTTTCATAGAGAATGAATGAATGAATGAGTGAATGAATTAAAAAAGCATTTTTTAAGAGCTAAGCATTGTGTACTAAGCACTGGTGCTAAAAATAGAAGCACAAGATTCTCTAGTAAGAACTTGAATGGTTTTATTTGAACAGGAAATGGAATACAGGAGGCTATTGTGGAATCATGAGACTGCCATGCCATTGCTGAGCATGGGGTTGTGTTTGTGTGGGTCACCCCCACTTCACTGGGCTGGAGCCCCTTTCTCTTCTTTTCCTCTTGCTCTTCCTATCAGAGGAAAGCATGGTGGGGTGGTATACTCAATCCCTTCCCAGGAATAGAGGGGGAGAAACATAAGAAAACCAAACAAAAACATTATCCTTAATCCTCCCATACGGTTCACACTGGTCCACAGCTATCTGGTCTTCCACACTGATGAATCAAGTCATGAAGCATTAATTAAGGGCTTACCATGTGGAGCCCATAGCCTGGCACTCTGCTAAGCCCTGAGAGTTCACGAATGGCTTCAACAGTGGGCATGACAGCTTTGTTCAGTTCCCTAGAGTCTACTATAAACCACTAGGTGCTTCTTGTCTTCTCCATGAGCCACATAAAGTTGTTATAAGGGATGCCAGCATAGCAAAGTGCCCTGGTCTCCTTCATCTCTGTCATCTTTCGTCTTCTTAGAGATCTGATACTGTTTAGGATTAACTGCACAGGATAAGTGGGGTTCCTCTAATGGTTGAGGTCAATGGTATCCATAGACAAGCTCTCTTTGGCAAGGAGAAAGGATACCTCTTCATGTGAGACAGGGGAGGAAGAGATAGTAGCAGAAGATATGTTAAGTGATGTGAGATGATGAAGAAGGAGAAAAAGGGGCTTTGGGTGAATGGCCTCAATATTTTAGTACAGTATGAGAAGATTCTCAACTGACAGGGTGGTGGAGAGATGACCGGAGACTCGAGTGGATGAAAAGGTTTGAAACAGCCACTGTGGTGAGTGGGATAGTGAATCCATTAAGGAAGCATGAAAGGATTGCTTTGCCAAAGAGAAGGCCCAGTGGAGACCACATAACACAATTTTGTAGCGCATTCAATCAGTACAGTTTCATGATTTTCTCCAGCTTTGAGCAGCAGTTTGTGAATAGGAATAAAGGATGCAGATGGGAATAAATTCAAGGTTGGGAAGTGGCAAAGCATGATCAGTGAGTGATAGGACACAGGTGCCAGGGATTCAAGGGAAGAAGATCATATAGAGTTGAAATGATGAACACTTTGAGATAGGGAAAGGAGAAGAGACTTGCTCATACAGGGCTGATGACCTAGGAAAGAACTGAGGTGCAGAAGAATTGGAGGGAAAGTGAGAACGAAGAAAAGGGTTAGGGGTCATTAGAGTACAATATAGAATGATAAACAATTACAATTAGATAAAATAAATTTGTAGTTCATGAATATGATTGTGAACTTGTAGGCAATGGCAAGATGGAGGTGTGAAGATTGGATTTAGCT